>NC_046659.1:31666137-31675801 GCF_010883055.1 Belonocnema kinseyi | reverse complement strand
CATTAGCTACCTCTCTCAATTTCACTTTGGGATCATTCAACATCATATCATGGATTTTTTCGACATTTTCTGGTGTAGTGGCCTCTTTTGGGCGCCCAGATCATTCAGCATCAACTGTGCTCGTACGACCACAACGAAACTCGGTAAACCACTTATGAAGCGTTCCAATCGACGGTGCAGAGTCCGGGTAATACTTATCCAGCTTGGCCTTGGTCTCGGATATCGTTTTCTTGCGTAGATAGTAGTGTTTGATCAAAACTCGAAACTCAGATTTTTCCATATTAAAAAAAACTCGGAGTTTAGATTCAAATCCACAATTTCAGAAAGTGGACTCGATGATCTCGACCGTCGTCTTGATCATCTCAAGCTGGCTGACCCGACCATTGTAAGGTTCTACTATTCAAATAGTGGGAAGCTCCATATTAATTAATTTAGAGTAAGCATTCTGATAATAATCTGTAATTTAAAAATTACTAATTCGTATAAAAATCGTTAGAAATGTAATAAATAAGAAAGAATTATTTATGAATTTAATTTTAACGCATTTTCTACGAATTACTAGTTTTTTCATTGCTAATTGGTATAGAATAAAAACTATTCCTTAATTGATAAAAGTCATCGCACTATGAAAATAGTATAACTTCATACGAATTCAGATATAGAGTATAAAATATTCAACATGGTATTCAAAACCATTATATAAATGGATCCAGTTCCGAGTAGCTGAATTCTCTGATTTAATTATTTAAACTCCGCATACTTATGTACTTTGGTGCGCTGCTCACGAATTTCTTAGTGAAAATTGGCGACTGGCCATCTTCATGGTGAAACCATGAAAAAACCATAAAAGTCATAGTTGCGTTTATCTAAGCCAATGTGCAAAATTTTGCACAAAATGTTCTTTACAAAAGTTGTAGCTCTAATTGAGGTACATTTTTTTCGTTTTAAATTTTTCTCTGTGACTGGCAGTTTACGATAAAATGAATGATATATCGATTTTCATGTAAAAAACCCCATAAACATTATAGATTTTTGAGTTTATCTCAGCCATACGCAAAATTCTGCAAAATTTTGTAGATAAAAGTGGTGCAGCCCGGTGGTAATGGTCCGTAAGCCGGACGGGTATTACCGTCTTTGTATTGATTTTCGACAAGCTAATGAGGTGTCGAAGAAAGATGCGTATCCGATTCCTTTTATGGCGAAAAATCTGGACTGCTTATATTCCGCTCGTCACATCTGAACCCTAGATTTGAACGAGGCTAACCACCAAATCCCTCTAAGTTGAGATAGCAAGACAATCACGGTTTTTAATATCCTTTAAAAGGGCTGTATCAATTTCAACGCAAGCCGTTCGGAATTAACGGGGATCTAGCAACCTTTTAGCGGTTGATGGAAAAGGTCATCGCCCCGCATATAAGGCCACAAGTCCTTGCATATCTAGGCGGCGTAATCGTCATTGCCGAAACCTTTGACGAGCACTTTTATCAGCTTGTATCAACTTGTAGTATCAGCCGAGACAAATGCTAATTCTGTCAAACTGAACTCAAGTTTCTGGCATTCTAAGTGAATAAAGATGGGTTGTTGTTAGACGATGCCAAGTTCTGTCCCATACTTGAATATCCGCGACCCAGAAGCGTAAAGCAATTTAAAAGATTCGTAGGGGCTCCCTCGTGATATAGGCGATTCATCAAGGACTACGCTTAAATCTGGGAGCCACTCACTTATCTAACCAAGAAAAATTATAATGTCTCTTGGGGAGACGAGCAGGAAGAGGCAGGCCAGATTCTGAAACAGGCTTAGTGTCATCGCCAGTATCGGCGTACCCCGACTTCATCCTAGCATACTGCGTCCAAACGCACGCCAGTGACATAGGGATATGATGTCTGTCAAAGATAAATTTTACGCCAGACGGCGTGAGGTTCTTTTGAAGTTACTTGGGAAAGACCATGGTTAACAAAGTATGACAGGGAGAGCTCCTTAAGTACCAGAATAATCGGCTACTAGAGGACATATTTGCCGACTATTATGTTGGAAAACTGGTGGTTCCGAAAATACTCCAGTTAGACCTAGTACATGAAGTGCATTGCACGCCTGAATCCGGTTATTTAGGCCGGAATAAGACCTACCATTGTGCCGAAATACTTTATTATTGGCCTGGCATGTCCAAGAGCATCACATCGTTTGTGAGGAATTGTGAAAAATGCCAGCTCAATAAATCTAAGCAATCCCAATCGCCATGAAGCCATAGACAGTCGTGGCAGCCGATGTCATGGGTTCTTTCCTTAGGAGTAAAAAGGGATATGAATACCTGCTAGTATTCCAGGACTTATTTTAAAAATGGATAAATTTAAGACCTTTGAAAAAAGGCTAATGCGGAAAGCATTAATGCAGCTTTCTTAAAATTAGTAGTCACCAGGTTGGGAACACCCCAGGTGCTACATTCGGACAGTGGCACCGACTTCAAAAATAATGCGGTGAACGACCTTGTTGTAGAGTTTGACATCAACCACTCGTCGACATCCTTGTATCTTCATCATACCAGCCATATGAAGAAAACCAATAGGGTTCTGAAGACCATGATTCGGGCATTTATTGATCAAGATCACAGACACTGTTATCTCCGCTTGAACGAGTTCCGATTGGCCTACGACACGGCTCTACATAGTTCCATTCAAGTGACCCTAGCATTTCTCA
Organism: Belonocnema kinseyi; assembly: GCF_010883055.1. Taxonomy (NCBI): domain Eukaryota; kingdom Metazoa; phylum Arthropoda; class Insecta; order Hymenoptera; family Cynipidae; genus Belonocnema; species Belonocnema kinseyi. The sequence goes on along the minus strand of NC_046659.1, from coordinate 31,673,107 downwards.
ATTTTGGTCGGGAGCCCCGTCTGCGGAAAACTATTTGCAGTTTAAAGGAGGGGGAGGTCGAGTTGCCTTCACCTGGTTTAGAGCACCTGAGGGAGCTAATGACTATGTTCCACGATCAGGCTTTTGTGAAACAGGCGAAATATTAAGATCAGCTTCATCGAGAGCACCAATTTAAGGCCGATGACAAGGTCAAGTGTAGTCAAAGAAAGGAACTCATGTGATGTCCAAACTTACTCTAAAGTACAGTGGCCCTTTTGTCGTGGTAGAGGTAATCTCACCCAACGCTTACATACTGGCTACGCCTGAAGCAAGGTTGGTGGAGCAGTATCATGCCTCTTATCTTCAGAAATATATAGAGGATCAGGAGGACGAACCGACTGAACCATTAAATTTGGTTAATCTCTATTTGAAATGACTCAATAGCAGTATGGCTCAATAGCAATTTACAGCACCGCCCAGAATTGTCAGGCCAATGAAAAATCGTAGTAAAAACATGCTTCAGTGAAGCATTACTTATAGTATTTCAGATAAACAAGGACCGAGATTGTATTTCAGAAAATCCTACATGTTTTTTTTTATTTTTCACGGATTTTCGAACCTTCAACAACCACGTTCTGTATGCTTAAGGGAAGTTAATAAAAAAATCGAAACTCAGTTCAATTAAAACTTTGAATCTCCTTTGAAAATAAGACCAAGAACATAATGGAATATTAACTGGTTCTCGACCGACCGAGTTTCGTCTTGGGCACGGTCCAACATTTTTTATCACAATTTGAGAAACAGTTAATATTCCATTATTTTCTTGGAGTAATTTTAAAGGGGGGATTTTATGCTTTAATTTCTATAAATTTCGATTTTTGTATTTACTTCCCTGAAACATGCAGAATTTGGAAAGTGAAAATCAAAAATGGGTCAAAACCAAAAAAAAAGTTTGGTCTTTCTTACATGCTATTACAGTCCGCTATTATCTGAAATATTTCAAGTACTGCTGAATCGCATTGGAACCGTAAGAATTTCTCAACAAATTTTGATTCCGTTTTATTTGTGTTTTTGAAGCCATTTAATTCTCTTCAAATGAAAATGTTTAAATTCCTTCCCTGGTAGAAAGTTCACTTCCAAGCTATCCAATCGTCTCTATTTATTTCCGACTAGTTCTGAAGTCTTGTATCCGATTTTTGCCGAAAATTTATAATAAAAAATCAGTATTAAAAATTAGAAGCAAAAATTCTGATAATTTTTTTTGTTATAGATTCACAAGAAATCTGCACTAACTTGAATTTTTCGGTTCTGAGTAGTGAAAATTCTTTGTACAAACGGAAAAGTTTAAGCGCACGTCTCGGAAAGAGTCTAAAAAACCATATACAAACCTTTTCGAAATTTTTACCAGGGTGTGAAGTCTTAAATATTTCACGTGGACATAAATTGTATTGATATTATCCCCTGTAAAAGAATTTTTCAAAAAGAACCGGTTTAAAATCATTTTCATAAAAATAACATAATTTTATCAAGATTTTGCTTATAAATTCTTCATCTCGTAGCACCCAAATGCCGTAAAAATCCTTGTAGCTGCGTATATAAAAAGGTCGCAGAACCCCTTTCCAAAAAACATTATCTGCCCTTGAACCTGCGAATAGTATGGATAATTCATTTTCAGCTTTAGCTTTCCGTCTCATCTTCCTCTATTGAGTAGGACCTTGTTATAGCAGAGATTTTTTCGAATCTTGTTGTATAAGAGCATTTTACTTCTATAACAGTTGCTTCTTTTAATAATCAATTGGGGCTTGCTGCCAGAAAAGAATGGGACTTCATAATTATTAAACTAGCATTTTTTGCTACTAGTGATCCACAGTACGGCTCCATAATTTTTCTCACTGCTGTAACTGCATGTACAATTCCATGATCAGTAGATCTAAAAGAGAACTTTAAGGATGAATTATACTTTTAGCTACAGTTCGATCAGCATTTTGACTTAAGAAATTGCAGCAAGAATGAAATCTACTAGATGAAACTCTCTCTTTTTTCTCTCTCTTGCCAAATTGAAGACTTATACTGACCGTCTGTTTGATTCCCAATTTTTCAATTTCTGCTTCACTTATATTTTAAAGTGTCAAGGAATTTAATAGTCTGTCTTGATAACTTTCCTTTTCGTATTGGTGATCCCATTCAATCGCATAAGGATTAGTGGGTGGAAACAACTGTTTGAATGCCATTCTAAAATTATGTTCACAATTCAGAATGCCATTTCTAAAGCGTTTGCTCGCTTGGAAATTGTCATCATTGCCACAATCAGGCTTTTCCATTCCTTGAACATTATTTGAGCACGTTGAAGCAAAAAAGAGGCTCCTGTGGGCTGCGCGGGAAAAGTAACTGCAACTTTTTAAACGTGAATGCGAATCACATTGGTTATTGGGAGCAAAAGAGAAACAAGTTTTCGATTAGAGCAAAACGTGCACTGCAGGAAGTTGAGAGAATAAAATAAATGGATAGTTGTTTCATTTTTACTCGCAAGTAAAATGTGTTGCATGATTGCTCTCACGTTTTCCGCGTTGCATTTTTACTTTTCAGGTACAACATTAAAATAGTATATAAAATTTTCCCGTTCTTCCTGCCAACACACTTTATAAGAAATAGTTTGATCAATCGAACGAATGGCTCCTAATATTCAATATATGTATTGAGTTAGAAGATCAATCTCTAATTATTATTGCATAAACTACAAATCTCGAAAAACATAATAATAAGAATTGTAAATTTAAATTTAAATAATGTAAACTGTAATAGTTTGGTATAATTCCCAATATTATTAATATTAATAATAATATTATTCCAAAAATAGGGGATGACAAATAAAACATGTAACTTTAATTTTTAATTAAAAATAATTCTTTTGAAAATAATTTAATTACATCTCTTAATGCTTGTAAAATTCCTATAAATCTAACTTTATTTCGCCTTTTCCGAATTTGTATATATAATAATAATTTTCGCTCTATTAAAGTTAAAAAAGCTAATTTTAATAATGTTATTTAAATTAATAATAAATTTAAAATAAATTATTTAATTTCATAATAGTTAATTAGTTCATTAGGTAATTAGTGCTTAAACACTTAAATATAAAAAATTATTAAATATTCAATAATGTATTGTAAATTTTTTATAAAAAATGTTATAAAAGGAGGTAATCTTATTATCAATATTATTAAAAAGAATAATAACAATTTAAATAAAAAATTATTTAATAAAATTGAATCCAATAATGATTAATAAATTGATAACACAATAATCACTTTTAAATTCAAATTTATAAATTTGAATAAATAATTAATTCATAAAAAGGTAAAATTTTGCCAATTGTTATTAAAAAAAACAATTAATTTAAGTTAAACTATTTAATATGTTTGAATATCAAGAATTAAAAGGGAAAAATCTCAATTTTATTGATAAAGAAATCAAAAATTAATAAAAATAATATATTAATGGATCTACTTATACAATTTAATATAAAAAATAATATTAATGAAGATCATAAGCTTTCGATTAAAGAATATTTAAATGATAAATCATTATATGTTTATTTAAAAAGAAACTTATAGGAAAAAATAATATTATATTAATTTCAATTCTTATCCCAAAAAAATATTAAAGAATTAGCACTAAATTTACTGTTCTCATTAATTTAATCAGATATAATAATTGATATTAATGTAATTTTTAGTTCATTAAATATTTTTCATTTACAATGAAAAGAAACAATTATTATTAAAATTAAAATAATGAATAAAAAAATGTTGAAATGATTATATTCAAGTATTCAGTCTGTACGCGGCACTTCCCATTCTCGACAATTGACTCGATTTCCCTAGGAGCGTTTAGAGGAGTGATATTAACGTTAATACCGTAAGAGTGACAGAGATAGTAATAAAGCACTCTTATGCCACACTATGCCTTTGCATGTAGGTAATTCCCGCATAAGTTGGACAACTAGATAGTATGTGAGCTAAATGCTCGGGGTGTGCATGGCACGCCCTACAGCTATCATCAGGAATGTCTTGACTTAAAATGTTGCGGCGGTATGTTAAGGTGGAAATGACACCATCTTGGCATGCCAAAATGAAACCCTCTGTACCAAACTTCAACCCTGCGATTTAAGGAAAGCAAACGTTAGCTTACAAGACATTGACTGATCCTTCACATTTCTGTGGAAGACACCGTGAATCCTCTTATCGAGGAGCTGCTCACGAAAGTTTTTCTCTCGTGCTTTCTTAATCCGGGCTTTCAGGAGTGAGTACTCGAGAAAGATAAGATTTGATGCATTTTGCTCACCCCGAATACTGAAGTCAAGTCCGAGTGTTTCAGCAGCCTCCTCCGCTGCTTTGTACAGAAATGCCCCTTTGCCCACTTTTTTGTGATTCCTGACCATTTTAAGAAGAGGGTCTCTTCCATTTGCAACTCTATGTGCTGTACCCAGAATAATCCTGTTGTAAAGACATTCAGGACTTAATATTCCGCGACCACCATGACGGCGTGCGATGTACAGTCGCGGGACAGAAGACTTAAGATGCATGCTCTTGTTCATGTGCATAACCTTTCTTGTCCCGATATCAAGGGATCTGAGCTCGTTTTCCGCCCATGGATCTACTCCAAATGAATAGACTAGTACCGGGACGGCAAGCATGTTCGTTGCAGATACTTTGTTCCTCACTGACAGTTCGGAAGATCAAATTTACCCAAAGAGACGTTTGTGTCTGCTTCGGAAAGTATCCTTTATAGATGTCACATCCTGAATGCGGCTCTGTGGCACGCCCAGGTATGTATAAGACTCTCCAGCGCAAAGGTGTCGTATGGCGCTTCTATCAACGAGCTCAGGATCGTCAGGGATGCCATTAAGTTTTCCTGGCTTCAAATAAACCCTGGCGCATTTATCTAACCCAAATTCCATTCCTATTTCCTTAGTATATCGTTCGACAATCCCCAGAGCTAAATGCAGTTGCTCTCTGTTTTTAGCATAGATCTTAAGATCGTCCATGTAAAATACATGAGTGACCTTGTACTTTCGATCTGCAGGTTTGCCGCACAAGTACCCGTCGTAATTGCGCAGTGCTAGAGATAGTGGCAATAATGTAAGGCAAAAGAGAAGTGGGCTCATGGTGTCGCCCTGAAAGACACCTCTCTGAAACGTGACCTTGTTAGTTGTCACACGAATTTTTCCAGATGAGAAATTAAATCTGGTTTTCCAAAGCGGCATCAAACTCTCTATGCACCCAACTATTTGAGGATGAACCTTTAAGATTTCCAAAAGACGGATGTTAAGTCTATGGGATGTCGAATCGCAAGCTTTCCGATAATCAATCCAGGCAATCGGTAGGTCACGCTGGTAGAACGCTGCATCTTTGCAGACACATCTATCGATGAGCAGGTTCTCCCGACATCCGGCTACGCCTTTCTTTGAGCCTAGTTGTTCATACATTTCTTGCCACACAGGCTCAATTGCCTGAACAATCCTATAATTTAGGATAGCTGTGAATATCTTATAAAGCGTGTTCAGACAAGTTATTGGCCTGTAGTTCTTCGGATCAGCGAAGTTGCCTATTTTCGGTAGGAGTATTGTGCGCCCTTTCACCAACCACTCTGGAATCGGCTCTTCCGACTTCAAATATGAGGTGAAAATACGGGCCAAATGCTGATGGGTTGACGAAAACTTCTTCTACCAGAAGGTTTTGATACAAACTGGTCCCGGTGCGGAATAGTTCTTCATCCCTCTTAATACTTTTCTCACCTCCTCGGTTGTGATGGGTGGGCATTCTTTATCAGGTGTTATGAAGGCAACACATAACTCCTTGAAGTTATTCAAGTTCGCGCGCGACTTTTCGAACCTTGGCGGTAAAATTCCTGCCAGATGTGATATAGTCAATCACACACTGAATGCGGGACGCGTACTGTCTTGCCCAGCCTATCTTTATAGCAAGTTGATGCATTCGTCTTTTGGTCTTATGATTAGCCGTTGGTTTTGTTTTACGGTTCGCATCGGCCAAAACTCTCGCTGCATTCTACACACAATAATTGATAGCCCAGATGTCGGATTCACCGGAAAAATGTCCATGAAGCTCGTCATCCATTTCAGCTAGATCTTTAGGCTTGAGAGAAACCTTGGTTTTGATGTTTCTCCGGGTTGTAAAGCATCGCTCTTCATCTATTGGATGCCTGCCCGCGGTTGGTCTTAGTGTCGCCTCTTTTTCTTTGTTTCCGGCTAGTTCTAGCTGTGGCAGAGTAGGCGTTCCACTTACATAGCCCCTTTTACGGAGTAGTTCAGCATGGTTTCGCAGACGTTGCTGCGAAAGGTGCGATAGCTGCGGTTGTTTCCCGCACCACAGAGCATGCAGCCGTGCCATGTAACCCCGTTCACGGGCCACACTCGCATCGTAGCACTCTAGCAAGTCGCGATTCAGTTGCTCCGTCCACCCAAATGTCGCGAGATCTCGCCGATCCATCGCATTGAATCTATTTTCATTGGCTCCCCCAGCTCTAGATTGGTCGGCATTGTTGGCCGACCCATTGACGGGAGCCCTGCGCGTTCTGTTGTTTTGAACCGCACTTAATACAACTATGTTTGGTGTTGTCATTGTTGTTCCCACGAGAAGCTAGAGAAAGGGATTCGTCCATCGTTGTAAAGTCCCGCATGCAAGGATAAGGCTGCGTACTCTGAGAGATCGCCCGGTATCACAGAGTCACCGTACTAGACACCACACCCTGGTGCCATTCGGCTTTCGGCACGGTTGTGACACCTCTGCTTGGGGGTTAATTCTTTCGGGACCACTCCTAGACAATTGTCCGCGACTGCCTATTTATTTTTGTAACCATATTCAACAGAAACCCTTGGTATAGGGACCCTCTATCCGCAACCCTAGGAAGCGTTCGGTGGCTTTGTCATAGGCCCTTCGGTTTGATTCTAGAGGAATCAAAACCGAACACA
>NC_046659.1:31653319-31666037 GCF_010883055.1 Belonocnema kinseyi | reverse complement strand
TATATATATTTATATATGTATGTATATATATATATATATATATAGGATAGAGGGTCCCTATACCAAGGGTTTCTGTTGAATATGCTTACAAAAATAAATAGGCAGTCGCGGACAATTGTCCAGGAGTAGTCCCGAAAGAATTAACCACCAAGCAGAGGTGTGACAACCGTGCCGAAAGCTGAACTTCTCAGAGTACGCAGCCTTATCCTTGCATACTGGGCTTTACAAGGATGGACGACTAGCTTATCATGGGAACAACAATGACAACACTAAACATAGTTGTACTAAGTGCGGTTCAAAACAACAGAACGCGCAGGACTCCTGACAATGGCTTGGCCAACAATGCCGACCACACTAGAACTGGGCGAGCCAATGAAATGGATTCAATGCAATGCGTCGGCGGGATCTCGCGACCTTTAGGTGAACGGAGAGACTGAATCACGACTTGCTAGAGTGCTACGATGCAAGTGTGGCCCCTGAACGGGCTTACATGACAAGGCTGTATGCTCTGTGTTGCGAGAAACACTCGGAGCTATCGCACATTTCGCAGCAACGTCTGCGAAACCATGCTGAACTACTCCGAAAAAGGGTCTATGTAAGTGGAACGCCTACTCTACCACAGCTAGATGGACTATGGACTTACTTAGGACATTTTTAAGCCGTTCGAAAGATGTTCTTTAACTCTTGGGACCACTGGGTTAACATTAAATTCAAAATCATTAAAAATTCAATATTAATTGAATGTTTCTTGAAGCAAACTTAACATTTTTCCCTCAATATTTTTTACGATTAAGAAGAATACCTATTTATTATGAAATTTAATTTCATCACTTAATTCATTATTATGTTTACTGAGTATAATTAAATAATTTTTTGAATGTTTAAATTTATAAATAAATTTAAATTTAAAAGATTCTTCTTCTCCAATAATAGATTAATTAATTGAGTATTATGATTATACTTTAATAATTAATTTCATTACAAAATTTATTATTATTTATATAATGATAAGAATTTTTAAAAATAATTTCATTAATTTTAATGTTGAAAATCAAATCATTAAAATTGTGTGACAATTTTTCAAATTTATGTTTTAATTTTAATATCAATCCCTTATTTAAAAATTTTTATTTATCTGATGAAATATATTCTCCTATTATATCAGTTAAAAGAATTGGCCACCAATGATATGGAGGTTATGAAATTTCTGATTTTAAAGATGTAAATTTCGAATGCTTTGTATGAAGAAATTTAGATTTTTTAAATTCAGATGATGTAATGCATTCATTTACAGTTCCTTTAATAAGAATTAAAGTTCATAGGATACTGGGACGTAATAATTGACAAAATTTATTTATTAATGGCCCAGTTTTATTTTTTGGACACTATTCAGAAATTTTGTGAAGCTAATCATAGATTTGTACCAATTGTAATTGAATCAACTGAATTAAAAATATTTTATAATTAAATTAATTTAATTTAAAAATAGATATCTTAATTGAAAGTAATGTTCGTTTAAATCATTTATAGTAATAACTAATCAATATAAATACTTCTGAAGAATAAAAAATTAGTTAATTTTATAACATTAGTATGTCATATTGAAATTATTAATTTATTTTAATCTTTTTTCATGCCTCAAATAAACCTATAGATTAATTTTTTTGCCATATTTTACTAATACATTTATTTTCAAAAAATAATCTTTTACATTTTTTTTTAATTAAAAAATTTCTGATGGTAATTAAAAATATATCAAATTTAAATTTAAATGATAAGAAATCTATTTTCCGTTTTTGATCCTGGTACAAAAAAAAATTTTGTATGAAATTAATTGAGAATATTATATATTATAATATTTTTATCAAGTTTATTTTGATTTAGGCCTTCTAAATATTTAATTTTATTAAATTATTTATCAGAATTCATAATTTAGGAAATAAAAATAACACTAAATAAAAATGTAAATTTTTATGATTTATTAATATTTAAATCTTTATTTATTTTTATTATATTAAATAATTTTATTAGTTTATTTGCTTACATTTTCGATTCTACAAGACATATAGTGCTTTCATTATCATGATCAATTAATTTATGAATTGGTTATATATTATTTTGTGTAGATTGACAATTCTTTTCATATTATTTAACTCCTTATTTAACTCCTCAAGGGAATCCATATATTTTAATACCTTTTATATTAATAATTGAATTAGTTAGAAATATGATTCGTCCTTTAACTTTAGCTATTCGATTATCAGCAAATATTATTGCTCGTCATTTATTAATAACTTTAATTAGACAGTATTACAATAATTGGTAGAATTACTATATTAAATTACATGAAACATATATTGGCAATGTTAGGATTAAATATAATTATTATTTCATTTCAATGATGACGAGATGAAATTCGTCAAAGAACATTTCAAGGGATATATACTATGAAAATTCGTAAATTATTAAAAATTAGAATATTTTTATTTATTATTTCAGAATTATTATGTTTTATTTATTTGTTGATCTTATTTTCTGATGAGAGCAGTGTGCCCCGACTGATTGGACAACGCCTGGTTTTTACCCCATCATTGACGGACTGGGCTGCAGTCAAGTAAACTATGGGGGGACCTACAGCTTAAGGAGGGTTCCGAACCATTTTTGGTAAGGATTATTGATTAAGTGTCTTTATTAAACTTTTACTCGGGTAAACCCGGTTATGCATCACAGCCAAGGACTATGTCAAGTGATTTATGAGATTAGAATGTTACAAGTTAATTCAAATAATTTAATACGATGGTTAAAACCTCCTGCGATGATGTTGTAGGTATACAATTACGAGAGGCCACGAGTGTTGGAGGTGACAACACTCACCTCTGGTTGCCTTCTTAGAGCTAGCATCTGCTACTCCACGGGTTTTTAGTCGTTCGCTTCCTGATGATCAAGAAAGTTTCTTACAATGCGACAGGTGTATAATAAAACCGCTTTCTAAACTCCTGCCAATACCCTACTGATTCCTACATGTTCAAGATGTTCAGTGCATCTTGCGTGCACATTTCCTGTAGCCAAAATCACAATGGGATGAATAGATGCATGATTTACATTCCTCCATATGGCAAATTTCGGTTAAGCGGACAAGAAATGTCGATGATGTAGACTCTTCCACCTTTTTTTTCTCCCATCACGATGTCAGGTCGATTGGCCCAGATGTAATAATCCGTTTGGATATTAACATCCCCATATAAGATGTAATCTTTGCTTTCTAAAACGGGCATTGGAACGTATCTATAGAAGGGCATCCATTATTTTGAGAGTCCTAGGTTTACGGCAAGCTGTTAATGTATAATTCCCGCTACATCATTATATCTGTGCGTATATTCTCTCTGCGCCTTTACGCGACAGCCATTAATAACGTGCTCGATGGATTCATTGGTACCTCCGCATAATCGGCACCAGTCAACCATGTCTTGATGTAACACGTGTTTGCGATAATTCCTGGTACTGACAACCTTGTCTTGTATTGCCGCGACGAATTCTTCTGTATCTGGATACAGAATACCCTTTCTTAGCCAAAGATTAGATGCCTCACTATCCACTTCATTTTGATCTAACGTGTTGGGGTGCTCGCCATGGATGGCTTTCTGCCTCCATTGTATTTATAATTCCTCTATTGTTTCTGTCCTGATATTCAAGGCCCTATCTGAGGACAAATTTAAGGGCTTGTATTCAAGATCCGCTTGACAGATCGTACTGTAAAGCTCAGCATTTCGTTTGCTGTTAAAATAGTCTCGCAACTGTATAACTTGTGACTTACACAGTTTCTGGACACGTACAACGCCCCGACCCCCTATATGTCGTGGTAGAACTACCCTTTCAATCGCTGAACTTTTGTGGTGCATTCGGTGCTTTGTCATTTCTATGCGAACAATTCTGTTTAACTTTTCAAGGTCGGTGTTAGACCATTTTATAAGCCCGAAGGAGTACGTGAGGACAGGGATGGTATATGTGTTGATCCCCCTGTTTTTGTTTGATGAGTTGAGAAAACTCTTCATAATTAATCTGAGTCACGTAGTGAAGGCAGTCGTTAGGCTTGTCTTAACTATCGTATGTTGAATACCCTGACATTCAAGAATACCCAGATAGTTATATGATTCGCCTGCAGCCATTGACTCGATGTCATTTTCAAACTCGTTCTCTAAGTCTGCGGTCCTTAATTTCCCTCTGATTAAAATGCACCGTTCTGCATTTATCTAGTCCGAACTCCATGTGGATATCATTGGAAAACTGCTTTGTGACATTGATCACTTGCTGCAGTTTCTGGCCTGAACTAGCGTATAACTTCAGGTCATCCATGTAAAGAAGATGGGTCACTTAATGACCATCCTCATTATCATGAATTCTGAACCCATGAGACATGCTGTGTAGTGTTTTGCTCAATGGATTCAACGCTAAACAGATTCATAGTTCGCTGAAGGAGTCTCCTTGAAATATACCCGTCGTAACACGTGTTGATCTAGTTATCCTTGGTTCTCCACGATCAAAATACTTGATTCTTGTACATCAGAGCCTCATTGCATGGCTTAGAAAGTCAATAATACGTGGGCAGATTTTGTAAAGTTTTAAGACTCAAGCAAATAGTCATGCGGCACAGAAGGAAATGCTCGCTTGTGTTCAATGTATGCTATGTGTAAGTTCTTTTGATGTTTATGAGCTTGAGTCATTTTTTTCTTCTGTCAGAATGTCATTCTCGTCGCAATGAGAATATACCTTATCTGCAATGATAGCTGTAAGACATTTATAAATTGTTGGAAGACAGGCTATCAGTCAAAAGACGGATGGATTTTGAGCATCTGGCTTTTTTGTTATTATATACGTAGTACCTTGGAACATAAAACCTGGCATCATATCTGGGTGTTAAATGATCTTCTGAAAACACCTTGCCAACGCAAGATGCACACTCGTCAGGTACTTGTACCAGAAGTTATGCACCATGTCCGGACCTGGAGCTTTCCAATTACTTGCCCTTTTCAAGACCGCTGAAACACCCAAAGCTGTGATGTTTGTCAGATGCATTTCAGGGCTATTGCTTGCTCTTGCAACCTCCAATTTGAACCACGTAGTATTCAAATTCCATCTGTTCATTTTTCCCCAAACACCCGACCAGTAGTTAGTCATATCTTCCAATTGAGGGACTTCGGTGCCTTAGTGGTTATTTGGCTTTACTATCAGTTCACAATAGAACCTTCTTTCATCTGTCTGAAACTTTTAATTTTGTTGCCTTCGTGCATTACTTTTCTTGCACCGACGCAGTCTGGCAGTAAGAACATCGAGTCTCTGTCGTTGAGAGTCTAAAATTTCATCCAATGTTGCTGGTGTTAATGTCTCGATGTTCCGAGGGTGGATGATTTTATTAATATGGTTCATCAGCTTTCTGGTTCTATTTCCTTTTTTATATTGAGTTAATCGGCCCAAGTTACACCTTACTTTGCTGACATCCATATCCAACCTGATATTCCATGGTGGATCTCGATCCCTTGCTGGGACAAAAACTGCATTTGCAGGCCTAGTCTTCCGGCCCAACGTTCTAACGGTTGCCACAGCTGCACACTATACAAGAGTTTGCACCTCGAACGCAGTTTGTGCTACGTTTACATACGTAGGTAAAACCTTGCTGTCGAGATGTGTTATTAGTGAACGCAGATCATTTGTCATGTTCATTTGGGGCAGAGAATGCCTTAGTGTTGATTCTACATATCTAAACTCTAGTAAAGCATGATCAAAATTCTTTTCCAGGTGCTGTAGTTTTTCTGAGATTTCCTATCCACATCATCGTTAGTAATATCCGGATGTGGTTCTAATGGACCCGGTGCATGATGTTCATTATAACTAGCACCTACCATATGCCTTCAGCATCAATCAACTCTTCGTTATCCACATCTTTTTAAGCGAGCTCATCGATAGGAAGCTGCCGTTCGACTTCCATTTTGATAGCAGCTATTTCAACAACCGAAAGCAGTCTGTGTACAGATATTGAGCGTTTTGGATCTTCCAGATTCTACTCATTTATTTTTGTGGCTAGCCCTGGGTATTAAAGTAAGAAGAGTCTATGAATTTCTCGCCTCACACTTTGCCCACATGTCTCTGCCAAAAAATAAATGCGCATAACATCTCTGTTCATATAGTATGTCCATTTTCGTCGCTTTTTGGTTGCTGAACCTCTGCTTCTGCCTCTTGTTGTATAAGGACATCCAGCTCGGGAGGATGCGATGGTGTAGGATTATCAACAGGTTAAGCAAGAACATCAACTGCTCCTGCTTGACCGTTTGACGCGGCCTTCTCTAACTGATGTTCATTGCCATCGTTTTTCCACGCCAAATGAACCTGTTCTTTAATCTCCATTGCTTAGTCTTCTGTAGCATGTATATTAGTCCTGATGTCCTTCGCCTTAGCGATAAGATCTCTTAGTGCGCCTTTTTGTATATAAGGATACTTCGCAGCAAATTTTTCTTCTTAAATTGTATCCTTTTTCCATTTTTATTTGAAACTTCGCACTTTCGTAATAGAGACGCACCAATTCCTCTTTTATTGTGGTATCCCAATTGATGCTCTCACACGGTATTTCTGTCGAGGTGGTTGGCTGAAAATAGCTAGCGCCAGCCAAAGCATCCTCAGCAGGCACATTTGATGTTCCACTGCTTACCGTTTGTCGCAGATGTTCTTGCTGGCCAGCTGTTTGATTAGTGAGATCTGCCTGACCTTCTCGTAGCTCACCATCGCCCCCGTACCGCATCGTTATCAGCCTATTTGGCATGGGAAACCCTGTCAGTAGCAATGCTACCGCCAACATTGCCCTCAAAGTCATGAGAGGAGAGCTTAAGCCCTACCGCGACATCAACACAGAACACCTTCGGTAGGGAAGTAGTAAATATCATTATTCAAATATTTTTTATTAAACTTTTACTCGAGTAAACCCGGTTATACATCATAGCCACGGACTAAGTCAAGTGACTGATGAGATTAGAATGTTATAAGTTAATTCAAATAATTTAATACGATGGTTGAAACCTCCTGCGATGATGTTATGGGTATATAATTACGAGCGGCCGCGAGCGTTAGAGGTGACAACAGTCACCTCTGGATGCTTTCTTAGAGCTACCATCTGCCACTCCACTGGTTTTTAGTCGCTCGCTTCCTGCTGATCAAGAAAGTTTCTTACAATGCAACAGGTGTTTAATAAAACCGCCTTCTAAGCTGCTGCCAATACCCTACGGACTCCTAAATGTTCAGGATGTTAAGCGGACAAGCAATGTCGATGATGTAGACTCTTCCACCTTTTTTTTCTCGCATCACGATGTCAGGTCGATTGGCTCGGATGTAATGATCCGTTTGGATAGTAACATCCCAATATAAGGTGTAATCTTCGCTTTATAAAAGGGGCATTGGAATGTATCTATAGAAGGGCATGCATTCTTTTAAGAGTCCTAGGTTTAAGGCAAGTTTTTGATGTTTAATGCCCGGTACATCATTATATCTGTGCGTATATTCTCTCTGAACCATTACGCGACAGCCATCAATAATGTGCTCGATTGATTCGTTGGTATCTCCACATAATAGGCACCGTTCAACCACCTCATAATGTAACACGTGTTTGCGATAATTCCTGGTGCTGACAACCTTGTCCTGTATTCTAATGACGAATCCTTCCGTTTCTGGATACAGAACACCCTTTCTTAGCCAAATATTAGATGCCTAACTATCCACTTCATTTTGATCTTACGTGTTGGGGTGCTTGCCATGGATCGCTTTCTGCCTCCGATGTATGTCTAATTCCTCTATGGTTTCTGCCCTGATATTCAAGGCCCTATCTGAGGACAAATTTAAGGGCGTGTATTCAAGATGCACTTGACAGATGGTACCTTAAAGTCTAGCATTTAGTTTGCTGTTAAAATAGTCGCACAACTGTGTAACTTGTTACTGACATAGTTTTTTGACTTCTAGAATGCCCCTACCTCCTAAATGGCGTGTTAGAACTACCCTTTCAATCGCTGAATTTCTCTGGTGCATTCGGTGCTTCTTCATTTCGACGCGAACAATTCTGTTGAACTTTTCAAGTTCGGTGTTAGACCATTTTATGAGCTCGAAGGAGTATGTGAGGACAGGGATGGGTGTTTATTATATATCATTAGGATATTATTATTATTGTAGATTCTTTTGAGAAAAAAAATTTTTTCATGCGTATTATTTTCGTTTGAATAGAATTTAAAAATTAATGTAGAAGGAAAATTTTAAAAACTTTATGAATCGTAATGTTGAAAAATATTCTTGTATTCATCGGTTTCGATGAAATATCGACTATTCTAGGCAAAAAATTGACCAAGAATACCTCAACGAAAAAACGGAACTCCATAAAGCTTGGAGCAAAAATGCGACTCGATCCATTTGAGAGCAAAAGAGAAACAAAAAGTTGTTGATCTTTTGCTCTCAACATATATATTGAATTCTTACTTTCGGGATCTACTTGTGTCGCTTTCGCTCTCAAACAATTGCAGTTTTCTTTTCCCGCGCAGCCCGCAGGAGCCTCTCTTTTGCTTTTACGTGCTCATTTGTTAAATGTTTTCTGCCCATGTTTTCAGCTTTCACAGAAAATTCCAAGTGTTTGCCTTCAGGGTGATGGAATGTTCAAAGCCTTTATGTGCTAGTTGCTTCTGACATGACTGCTTGTTTATTAGCAGCTGATTCTGCTGCTAGAAGCAGAACTACAACATGTTTACAATTTTCTTTTAAAAATTCACTAACCACACATTAACATCGAGCTTCTAGCACTTTTCCGCCAGATGCTAATTTTGCTGGCACTTGCTATTTCACATCTTTCTTCATATCTGCAGAACACTGTCCACTTAAGCAGCTTAATTTATCTGCTGAGTTTCAAAAAGAAAACCAAATTTGTGTTTTACTAAAAAAAAATAGAATTTTAATATATTTGATAAAAGTACCATCTGTCTCTGGAAAATAATATATTTTGAATTACATATGCATGATTCATACAATTTAATAAGTTTCGAAATTAATCGTTCAATATTGTAGAATTTTAAATTAAAAGTTTATAAATTTTTAAACAACTTATTAAAATGTTGATAATTTAAGATTCGATCATTTGAAGTTTTCATTATTTTTTTCCAATTTTAGCTTGCAAGATTGATTTGCCATTTGAAATTTAATTTTAATACAAAAAATTTTACATTTTAATTATAAGTGGCAGTTTTTTTAATCACAATTATTTAAAATTCTTTCTTAATCACTGCCAATCGTACAATTAATACGTGAATGTCTCAAAAGTTAAACAATTTTAAGTGCTTTATTTAAAATTCGAAGGATGAAATTTAAAATACTTTTTTTCTTACCTGTGACGACTATAATTTAGAATTTTTCGGGGAAGAGAAAGAAAGAAAGGTAGAAATTAAACAAATGTATTTGCACACGGAGAAACTCTTGATCGTGAAATTTTGCATTATAATATTGATATTTACAAAAGTTCTATGGCAATCTAGGATATAGCCGAGAAAATAGTATTATTGCCGCAGCCATCGGAGGAAATACGTTTTCCGTTCCATTTATAAATATACTACAAACCTAATAATTGCCATTTATCGTTAGAAAAATTCATATTTTTGATAGCAGATTGAAGTTGAAAAAAGTGATTTTCACAAATTAAATGATAAAACCATAGTTGCAATAACTACCATTTAAAGTATCATAAGTTGCAAAACAGTAAGAAAAATTACCATTTTCAATGGGAAGGTGGAATAAAAGAAAAAACAATTAAATGTAGTGTTTCGTGATTCAGTACCAAATGACGTCTTACACGCGGCGAAGTTCATGAGAATGATGAAATTCCTCAAACTTATAATTTGTTTTATCACAGGGAAATATATCCGTTCTGCTGCCCCGAAGACGTATGTTCAATTCCCGCAGGGGCTGATATCTTCTAACAAGGTTTTTCCTCTTTCAGCTTAGAATAAAATATAAATATCTAATTGTATATTTAACGCATAAAATGTATAGTGCGTGAAGCGAATTCGAATTTATTTTTATTTTGCTCTTTCGACCATGGAAGTTTTTCCTATTTTCTATGGGAAAAATTAGAAATGCGTGGAATGAACATAAAATGTTTTTACTATTGTGTTTTGTAAATTTCACAGTCTGTCTTAGGGATTATAGTAAGTTTCTTCTGGTATACGTGCAATTATTTAATCATTTATTTTATATTTCAATAGACATAATAACTTCAGACTTTAATATTCACAATAGTAATTCTTATAACAGTGACTCTATGTCCTGGCTTGCTATTGTCGTGTTGTAAAAATAAATATTATGCCATCAAATTTTATAACTGAAAGTTTCTGTGCAATTATAATTTATCTAAATATAGTTTATATCAAAATATTATATAATTATAAATGACTTGAACAAAATCGCATTCATTTTTAAATGTTGAAAATTTGATATATGTTTACAACATACATATATAAAATTATCATAATTTAACGTAAATTCAATATCAACAATAAGAAAAGTGCGGGGTTCTTTGAAAATGAAAAGAAATAGAAAAAAAAGGAAAATGTCAAAGGGTGCGTACCATTAGTAAGGGGGTGTGAGTTACTTTTTCTTTACAGTTTATTATGTAAGGAAGGGGTTGTATTTTTTATACGAACACGTAACAGTTTGAATTGCATTTTCTATCTAAAAAAAAGTGATGTTACCAAATATCTCGAAAATATCGGAGACATTGTCATAGAAAACCTGATTGATTGCAACACTGCGTGAATATGACTTTTAAGTAGCTGTTTTTAATTTGTTTATCTGTTGATCAAGATTTAAGAATTTTCGACACCATCAGTTTTGTAAATTCAAATTTCCAAATAAGTAATTATACCTCATCGTAAAATGTATATCTAAATGCCTCTAAACATGATTAATACAAGAGAAAATTTTTATTGTAAATGATTTTTTATAATAAGAAATAATGCTGTTCTTAACCTTTGACCACCACAATATAATTTGTCAACTTTTTCGTATTTTCAAAGAGGTAAGAAAAATTTAATTACAGGCGAAAAATAATTTTAAAAAATTATTTTAAAAAATTAGAACCTTTTAAATAAGTTTGAAATGTTCAAGGATGAAAATGAGCATCAGTCTTTACCAGCGTCGATTGCTTCCTGTGATTGAGTTGTATAGATCCATAGAAGTGTATCGGTTTTATGAGGAAGCAGCATCCTTGTATCGTCTCGCCAGCTGCGAGAAATGTGTTTTGCTTAATTAAGTGAACTTAATGTTTTCGGCATCGTATTAATTGTTTAAGTCTACTCAGAGTTTGATAATGTAACAAAGTTTGCTTGTAGTCATGAAACATTGTGGTCTTTAAGCTGAATTTTTAATATCTTTAGCTTTCTTGTATTCCTCATCATTTCACAAAACTTTATAGGTATAAAGTTTTGATCTTAGCCCAATATATGCAGTTAAAATTTTTCCATTACATTCGTCCTTCATGAGCCCCAAGACTTTTTTGCTCAGTAATTTAATTTCATAGACATTATTTGGTGTATAGTCTAAACTGTGAAATTTGTCTGAGTTTCTTTTAATATAATCATAAAAGTTAGGAACTGTAGTGTGGTAAATCAAGCTGTCTGTGCCAGAATAAATTAATTTCGTTTTGGTATTCGGTACGGACATGACCTTGATATTAACCGGCTATGACAGGCAGCGCCCGCGGCGGTCAAACCCTGAAGTTTCCAATAGATAGAAATTTTACATTTACAAAAGTTAGTACATGTGCATTGTTTTTAAATATAATAAATAAATAGATGATTGCTTTGAAATAGTATGTAACATTTTTCAAAAGGAAACTAAATAATAGGAAAAACTTTGTTGCAAAAAGATTTAGTGAAAAAATTGTCTTTTGATTTCAGCTAAACCCGTTCTAGTTTCGTTGCTGGTTATGAACATAACCATAAAAATTGCTGGTAGAATGTCAGCACGCAGATTGTTGATGAATATTTTAATTAGAACAGGATTTTAAGCCATACACGGAAAAAGTGCATTAATCTTGCCTGAATTATTTCTGTAGTAAGAGATAAAAGCGAATCTTAAACAAATGTCATAGCTATTGTATAAATTTCAGGATTTAATGTAAAACAAATGTACAGTCTGTATCACAAGACAGTATACACCATAATACACGATCCTGTAGGCTAAAGGCGGCTGGGTCCGGGGCTTTTCAGTAGTGGGGATAATCTCTTGTTTCGTCATTCATCAGACCTTTTTGTGGCGTTTATACAGCAGGATAACGACCCCAAATATCGCTGCCGGATCTTTACACGGTGTAAAGAGGAGAATGGTACTACGACTTTGGATTGGGCTTCACAGTCTCCAGATGCCAATCCGATTGAAAATGTACGGACTATCATAAAGAGGAAGCGCGTATTTAACCTGAAGCAGCTCTCTTACCAAGTTTGTAAAATATGGAAGTCGCTTCCTGCAACTTACTCCGAAAAACTCGTAAAAAGTATGCTAAGCCGACGTCAAGCTATATTCAACAACAATGAAGACTTGACGATTTACAAGGTACTGACGAGAAAGTACAATTGATGAACTTCATAGTAATATAAGATTTTTTTAAATTCCATAAATCCATCTCAAGGATATGCTGCATACGCTCTTT
>NC_046659.1:31635408-31653219 GCF_010883055.1 Belonocnema kinseyi | reverse complement strand
ATGTGTGTGTATGCTTATAAATACCATATATACATAATTTAGAAGTTAAAAAACGGTAAGGCTGCTTAGTAGACCGTATATGTAAAGTTTAAATCATAAAGAAAACATTGGAAATGAGCAAATTCAGTTTATGGAAAAACGACAAAAGTTGCAATAAAACGTTTAATAACAAAATTGTTTTAAAAGAATGCGCATTTTTTCAAACAAGACAGTGAACCTTTATCTGTTTTAATACCAATGCAAGTTTCGAATTAGAATAATATGCATTTATGGGAATGATATAAAATTTCAGGGATAAACTCGAGATACGTGATGAGAATGTGTTCGTTAAAACCGAAGGAACTCTAACAAAAGAGAATTCACAATCACCAAATTACTGTTGTCGATATTTTCACCTTCAGTTTTAAAGAGTATATGCAGAGAGATCGAGCCCGTAGCGGAAGGTAAATATAAGATCGAGCGCGAAGCGCGGGAACAAACAGTCGTGCGCCCTAGTCCGCTTAAATTTGCGAGCTTAGCAAGCCGCGCGGCGATGAAAATGTGCCCGCGATGCAAGCAGATTTTTTAAATTATAAATATATTTATATACGTAATTAACTAATATTCGACTTTTTAATATTGTAACTAACAAAAATATTGATTTATTATTTATTATATGCACGAAATAATAATGACTATATCAACACCTAAAATGTTAAAAAGGAATAGTTTGATTGTCGAAATTTGAAAATACAAAAACGTCAAAAATTATCTTCTTTATCTCACTAATTATAGAATGGGTGAGAATTTTCGTCACTAATTCTAGAATGAACGAAAAAGTTCGGCAAGACCCCTCATAACCACCCCTTCGATATCAACACCTAAAATGTTAAAAATGACAAGTTTGATTGTCGATATTTGAAAGTACAAGAATGTAAACAATTCTCTTTTTTATCGCACTCATTATAGAGTGGGTGAGAATGTTCGGCAAAATTCCTAAAAACTACCCTTACTATATGAACACCTAAAATGTTAAAAATGACGATTTTGATGGTCGATGTTGGAAAATGTAAAGACGTCAAAAGTTCTCCTTTTTATCTCACTCATTATAGAGTGGGTTAAAGGCATGTGATACATTTGAAAATCATAAATTACCGACCGTCCCATGTTATTTTTTTCGCCAATTTAAAAACCGGGAAATTGAAATATCGTGCTACTTTTTTCTTAAAATGATAGGTGATATTATGGAAAAGGTCTGTCTGGTTAATTAAAGTTGCTATATCATTGATAAATATATTTTTTAAATATTTATAATGTTCACATCTAAGCATTCACTGATTGCAAGTGTCTGGTGCATTTTCACTTGACCAAAAAAGAAGAAATCAGTAATGTAATATGTATATATTGTATAAAAATTAACAAAATATTATTTCCAATTGAAATGAAATAATTAAAATGTAGTAAGGAAGCGAGGTGACGAGATAGCAGAAGTGTTTGTCTCCTAGCGTAAAAAGCATGTGTGGAAATAGATAACATCGCCAAATTACAGAAGCTTAGTGGCCACTCTCTAGAAACTGCGTCGGTAACGGGGAAAACGTTGTAAGATCACAGTAACAACTGACATAACTATTGGGGATTAAAATATTTATGTTGATAAATTTTTCACAGTTGTTCAATTCAAATAGTAAAGTTCCATATGATAATTTAAAATCGAACTACATAAATTCATTCTGAAGATGTTGGCCCCACTGGTTTGAAATGTTAGAGATAGATTTTAAAACGCAATGGCAGGCAGTACCAAACTTGTTGGGATTGAAGGTAAGAATCAGTATGATTTTATTCGAAAATTTCCTATCTCATTTTTTTCTAATAAGAAAAAAAGGTTACAAGACAGATTTTTAGGGGTTTTTAAAAGTCATAATTGTCCTTTTTGACAGTTTACCCTGTATTTTCATTCATTTCGCTCGAAATTTCAATTTCCTACTTTACCACAGTATTTCCACTAAATTAAACTAAAATTACAAGCCCTACCGAAAAATTCGTGAAATAAAATTTTGTAGGACTTTCAAAAGTTATCATTGCTTTTTGAGATTTTTCCTAGTATATTGAATCATGTGGATCGAAATGTTAATTTTCTATTTTCCACGGTATTTTTGTAAAATCTAATTAAATATTCAAGTCCTATAAAAAATGGTTGAAATGAAATTATTCTAGACTTTTGAAAGTTATAATTCCTTTTCGATATTTTATCTTGTATTTTGAGTCATTTGGATTGAAATGTAAATTTTCAATTTTTCCACGGGATTTTCGTAAAATTAATTAAAATTTTTAAGTCCTATAAAAATCAATAAAAAGTCTTTCATCCCGAAACATATTCTGTAAAATCGTTCCATATCTTCCGAAATTTTAGAAAATTCATACTAAAATAATTTAAAGGCTTTGAAATTCCTTTAAATTATTGAAATTATTTAATAATTCGTTGGAATCTATTAAAATCCCTAAAAAATTTTCAATTGATAGGTCTTCAAAATGTCTGATGTTTTTTTAGAAAGTGACTCAAGTGATTTGAGAAAAAAAGTTACCAGAAGTGACTGTGTGGCAGCCCTGATTATTTTTACAGTTTCTTTTTACATAAATTCTCGGATTTTGCGCTTTTTACAAATTCCTGCCTCTAGGAAGCTTTAATATTATTGAACAATTTTTTAATACAGGGTACAATAGGGTTACGGGGTCCGGTCTGTGAGGCCTACCTATATTAAAATCAATCGATTTTCATTGCTGAATGTTTTTTATATGGGTAAAATTTTATATGATACTTTTATTTCAATCAATTTCTGAGGGGACCCGAAAATTTATTTTCAGCCTTGCACCCCGGGGCTCCGATTGTACTTTCCGACACTGTTAAGAAACGAAGTAATCACGACAAATTTGTCTTCTACGGGCATCAGGATTCAGCCACGATTGATCTCTCTCTTTCAATCATCACTTGTCTCTTTTCAAATGGACGAGTTATTTTGACAACAGATCGACGAAGATCGTCGAAGTAATCTCGAGTTACACCGAGCGCTGCCGGTTGCTGTCGACTCGGAACCCAGTTCTAACACGCGATCGCGATTCGTCTCCTGAGATCGTTTTTTTAAATCGATTTTTTGGTGTTAAATATCGGCATTCGCGAGAAAGAGTGTTTTGTGACTTTGAGCCAGGAAAAGGATTGTAAAACGTGTGAGCATTTAGCGCGTGTACCCAAACACGGATTACGATCAAGGATTATTGACGTTCCTCTTCGGGATTGGGAAGCATCGGATGAGCTTCGCAACAGCAGCCTTCGGAATCCTGTTCCTCTGTCATCTCAGATGAAGGATATAAAGGTTGCAGGTCATGGTAACTAGGTAAAATTATATAAATATTATATATGTAAACACTCGTTGTTCATAAAAAATTTCGCTGTTTTCTTTTGCATTCAACGGTTCATAATGGAATTTCTAATTTTCATCATTTTTAAGCAGGTTAATTTTCAAAGGTTGAATTTTAAACTGTTGAGAATTGTAAGATGAATTTCCAATAGTTAAAAATTAAATGTATAATTTTCTTCCCTTTTCAATTTTCTTCTATATGGTTATCATTGTTGAACATTCAATTATTTCCGAAAAAAAACACTAACATAATCCAAAAATGTTAAAATATTTTTAATTTAACTAAAATTCAACCTAAATTGTTAACAAATGATGAATCTTGTATGAAATTGAATATTTTTTAAATACAAATGTGAATAGCTAATGAAAATCACTATAATAAGCTAACAAAACTTAAGAATAAATTGTTCTACATTTTGAATCTTGTTAGAAATTGATTTATTTCATTTTAAAATGACGATTTCATGTGAAGAAACTTTAACATAACCTTAAATTGTTCCAAAAATGTAGAGCTTCTTTAAAGTCCATATTGAAAGCCACTAGCTTTACCTAAAATTGTACCCAAAAACGCAGTCTTTTTTAAATCTAATGACTTTTTTCATAGGAAAATTGACGATTTATAGTGAAAATAGCCAATATAACCTAGGATTGTTGTAAAGTTGTGAATGTCCTTGGGAATCTAAACATAAACTAATATAAACCAAAATTGTTAACCTATTCTAAATCTTGTTCAAATTATAATGATTTTTGTTTTAAAAAATGTACAAGTTTGGAATAAAAATTTTAATTTCTAACGAAAAACACTCGCATAATCGTAAACTGTTGAAGCCTGTAACTTTTTTTTACTATCACTGGAATCAATTCTATAGATTTTTCTAAGTTTTTTAATTACCAATAATTAACTTTAAATATTCAGAATGTTTTTCGCAATACTTAAACTTCTGTAATTTTCAACGGTGAAAATGAAAGCGACTTTTTTGACAAATCACATTTTTTATTAAAAAAATCCATCCAGTCGTTTTTAATTTCACTTGATACTACGCAGTATGATCCTTATCAATAATATATGTATGTACTTTTAAATTTCTATAATTTTAATTCAAATTTATGGCTTTGAATGCGCTATTCAAAAACAATTTAATCTGAGGCCTTGAAATAACATTTTTTTCCAAATTATTTTTAGGTTAAGTCTTGGAGGTTTCAAATTTTTAAATTCACAATATTGTAGTTTCAAATTCAAATAATGATTCAAAATCACGCGACCATTCCGCTATTACACATTCCTCAATTTCATAATAAAACCCTTGAAACTTTTTTTGATAACTTTAGATGTAAATATAAAGGAATTTCGAACTCCTCAGCTTAGAATTGCAAAATTTCCAAAAATGAAATCATATTGCAATAATCTTGTTGCGTATACCTTGTTTTAATTTTTAATCTAATATCTTGAATTGTCCGGTTTTAGTTTAAATACTTAGGTTGAAAATAAAAAAAGATGGAAATTAAATTATGCAAATGAAATTGATACATCAGCAAACGAATACTTTTGGTATTTTTAAATGGTCACAATTTTAGTGTCTTGAATTTACAAGTTCATTAAATTTTCGAAAGTATAATTAGAAATTTAAATATAATTAGTTTTTAAGTTGTTTTAATTTATTTTAAATCATTTATGTTTTCAAGTGTTTGATTACATAAACGTTTCGGTATCACAATTTTTGGTGACTATGAATTTGTTCAGTTTTAAATGATGTTCGCCTTCGTTTAAGTTTCAAGGTTCTGTCGTAGAAATGGTGTCATTTTTAATGCTACCCATTTAAAATCACTATTTTGTGTGAAAGTTTTACTTAGTATAATTCAATTTCTTCTTTGATTTCAGAAAAATTTGTCTAATCAGCTTTAATATTAAACAACGATAAAACGAAATAAATAATTATGTAATAACAATTTCAAATTCCAAAATTTAAAAGCTTTCACTTTGAACTATTTATATTAATTTTAAATATTAGACTGTCAAATCTTAATCGCTTTGAATTTTAAATTCTTCACATTCAAAAGTTTGCAGTTTTTATTTATTTAATTTTGAATTATTTTAAATATAAATATGACAATTGTAATCCCCCTTAATTTTAAATGACCTAGTCTTAAAATATTAAAATTTTTAAGTATTGCCATTGTCCTATTTTCTAAATTTTCGATCGGAAATAATTCAATTTCGTGATTCTTCAATTCAAAATATAATTTCTGAATTTCCAGGGTTTCAATTTAGGAATTGTACAATTTAACTCTTTTTTCTTATTAAATTGTACAAAATCGTTCAATAAGTTATATTTTTCAACTTTTTTTAGAAGCTTTCATTAAGAAATGATCAATTATTTTTTAAATAATAAGTAAAAAATAATATAAAAATTCGGTTTTATTATGGCTTTTCAAATCTGCTCTCATATGATTCAAAGTCAATCGATTTCTTGCAAAAAGGTTTCGTGATGCTTATCGATTTCAGCAATTATTCTTTATAATATATGTACACAAATTACCATAACTTTAATTTGCTTCTAAAATATAAATATTCTTTGAAATATATATATAAACAACCGCCAGTTTAACCTAAATTAAAAAAAAAAACACATTTTTCAATCTAGTAATTTTTTACTAGTGATAACGCCATCTGTTATAAAATGTGTTCAAATTTTAATGATGTTTCTTTAAAAATATAAATTTTTCATGTCAAACGCCAACTAACATGAAATTGTTAAATTATTAAAATTCCTTAAAAACTAATCATTTTGTTATAGAAATTTTTATCAACATAACCGTAAATTGTTTGAAAATTGTAAATATACAATATTCAAGGTCAAAGGCCAATATAACTTAAAATTGTTAAAAAATTATGAATCTTCTTTAGAAACTAATAATTTTGTAATTAAATTGTTTATTTCAGATGAAAAACTTCAGCAGAATCTAAAATGGTTGAAATTTGTAAATTCTGTTATTTAAAATGAAAGTCATTAAATTTAAATCTAATTATTTTTGTTTGAAAATACCAATTTCAGATGAAACACCCCAGCATAACCTAAATTTGTTGAAAAATGGTCAATATTATCCAATGTCAAACGCGAACTTAACCTAAAATTGTTAACAAATTATGAATCTCCTTTAAAAACTAATAATTTTGTATAAAAACTTGTATTTCCGATGAAAAAATTAGCAAAATCCAAAATTGTTCAAATTTGTAAATTATATTTTTTTAAATAAAAATGATTGAATTTAAATCTAATTATTGTTGTTTAGAAATCCCAATTTCAGGTGAAACGCAACAACATTACCTAAATTTGTCGAGAAATTGTAAATATTTTATTCTCAATGTCATACGCTAACTTAACTTAAAATTGTTAAAAAAATATGAATCTTCCTTAATTACTAATAAATTCTTAATGCAAATGTTCATTTCCGACGAAAAACATTAACAGAATCCGAACTGATTCAAATTTGTAAATTCTATTATTTAAAATAAAAATCAATAAATTTAAACACAAAATGTTTTTGTCTAAAAATACCAATTTTCGGGTGAAACACACCATCATAACCCAAATTTGTTGAAAAATTGTAATATTTTTAACCTCTATTACATAAGGTTCAAGGTCGTTTGAAGGTAAAATTGAAAAAAAAAACTGATAAAGAAATCCAGAAAAAATAGATATATAAGTTTTTAGAGATTCTGAATCTATATTCGGAGCTTGTTTAACCGCTTGATTTCAATTATAGCTAATTTCAAGGTTAGCTCAATATAACTTCAGGGTAAAGCAGAAAAAATGCCACGTAATGAATGCCCTTAAGGTCATCGACAGGTCGTTTAATGGTTATCTCAAGAGCATCCCAAGATTATGCTAAAAAAATTGCTCCTCTTTCTAAATGGCATCAAGCGTTTAAACAAACCCCATATTTGGATATTGCAACCATAAAACTTATATATCTATTTTTCTCGATTTCTGTATCAGCTTTTTTTAATTTGACCTTCAAATGAGCTCGAACCTGATGTGATATAGGTTAAAGGAGGTCGGATTCGGAATCAGCGACACCAAAAATCCAAGGATACCCTGGTCAAGTCTGCCAATCAAGCTGATATATTATATCTATATACACCGCAACGAATGAATAGTAAACCCCCTCCACCACCATAAAGATAGTGTACTTTATTAAGCAAATATAAGTTTGTTAACCCCTAATCTCTCCAAAGATAATGTTAGAAAGTCATGGAATTTTCAATATTTGATCCGTTAAAAGCAACATTAAAAATAGAAAAATTAAACTTTTAGACAAAGGACACAAGTTACGAAAAAAAGATAACAATAACATTTTAACTAATACAATTTATGGCCTAAATTATATCTACAAATTTTCTTTGAGCCACTTAAGGGTCGGATGGGTATTTTTGGTTTAAATCGTTAAAAATAACATTTAAAATAAAGAAATTTAATTTATGGAAAAACGGAACAAGTTGCATTGAAAATAAACCATAAAAAGATCCATTTTCAATGGAAGCCGAGAATAAAAATTAATGGAATATAAGGAGCAAAAATATTAAAGTAATCATGACAAAAATAAACTTTGTAAATTATTTCGCAATATCTGAATAAGTCGTACCAGTCCGAGGTGCAGAAATAAATATAAAAACATATGATATAATAGTGTTGCACATAGCGTAGAAAAAATCTCATTTCAAAAACAAAATCGAGTGCGAAACATGAGATGCGTGATGAGAATGTTTTCATTAAAGCCATAACTAAAGATTATTCACTTATTTTTGAAATTGGGAACAGATTTTTAGGGAATATTTTGCATAAAAAAACCTGGACATGCTGCATTTCAAATGATATATCTTATTATGAGTCACTTCCTGTGTATGCTTGTGACTATACCTATCAGTTAATCTTTTATTGCCTTGGAAACATAAAGATCAGCGCCATCGTCGCACCATTGCCGGTTTGATAACTATGGCCTTGACTTGGCAGCCCGGGCTTGGCTGCCATTGTCGGCCCAACACTGGCTACAGTCTAAGGATATGACAAAAAAGATATTTAAAAAATAAATATTAATTGATTGCGATTACTTTGAATATAAATATTAATGGTCCTGTTTAGAATGAATACATATATTTCATTTTGAACATTATATTACAAAAAAAATTTCTAACGCTACGGGGTATCGAACCTACTACATCTATATACCTAAATCTATTGCCTAGCAGTTGGACGTGCTAACTACTCCGCTAACCCGACAAGTTGAAACTCTGTGAAAAAGTCATCCTCATACGCTGCAGTTCCGAAAAGTTAAAGAACCAAATTTCAAGCTCTCTTTTTCTAATTATTTATTATTATGGGACAAAATGTTAACAGGAATATCAATACAATAATTTTTAAATTAATAATTTAAATCGATTACAATTTTTCTTCGCATAATATTTCACTTTTTTCCGTTGTAGCCTGCTTTACTACTTTTTGCAATGACAGGAAATGTAATTTTTCATAAACATTAAAAATTTTAAATGACAGAACTTAAAAAATTTCATCGTGAACTTTGACAATTTTTTAATAAATTTTTTTTATCTTTGGTGTAAGATTTATTTATTAGGTGCTAAAACTGAGATTTGGTGAAACAAAGTGCTGATTCTGGGTGAATCATCGGTGGAGAATCGGCAAATATAAATAGTAAATATAAGCTACCAGCACTGGCTCAACACTGGGCCGATTGCTACGACTAGATTTTTTCATTACAACACGGAGAAAATTTTGGTTTATTAGACGCACTTCCTATCATACAGCAGCTGTACTATAGGCTCGGGGCGACAGTGATCCCTTCTAGAAATAATCAATTGAAATCGATAAGAAACAATATAACTAATACCTCAATCGTTCCGAATCGTGTTTCTTAATTGTGCCAAAACGATTGGGAATGATTGAGCATTTTGCACTTCCAACTGTTTCGAATCGAGTACTAGGAATTTGCCACGTGATGGCAGCACTTTTGTCTGGCGAGAATTATTTAAAGACAGTTATTTACTTTTTCGGAATAATATAAATTTGAAACAGTGTATATTATAAAACAAAGTAAATAAACTTTTTGTACATATTTCTTACCAGATGAAAGTGATGCTACAAAAAAATGTGCTGATAGTATTTTATGTTAAAAATATAAAATCAGATACACGATAGAAATAAAAAAGTTGATATTGTGATAATAAAGCAAAATTGTTATTTTTTATTATGTGCTCTTGGATTGTTTATTTTAGTGCAAATTTCTATAAAGGTTCATAAGTTTTTAAATCGGTCCAGATTTTAAAAAATGTAAGCGAATAATTTAGAAGAGAGAAACTTCAGAAAAGCGATTAAGTATTATTTTATCATTTAAAAATTCCAAGCTGTTATTAATTGAATGAAATTAAACAATTAAAAATTTAATATCAGAGATAAAATATTTTTTTGTCAGAAATAGGTCTCAATTTTTAAATATTCGCAATTATTAACACATAAATTCATCTTATAATGAAAAAAGGTTTTATTAGTTCAACTTTTTAAATTTTAGTTTATTGAAATATAAGTTCTTAAGATGATGGACAAAATTCTTTCTAAATTAAAGAGTGAATTTACATCAATGTCAGTGATGTTATATTAAGTAATCCTTCCCTTTTACCACTAATGATTGACGTAAAAACAACTTTTTCTATTATTCGCAAGGTAGCCACTAAAATTGAAGAAAAAAATCTGGAATAAGTTCCTGGTTAAAAGAATGTTACACCAGTCAATAAAATTTAACGTTTAACTTTTTAAAGCCGAAAATGTGGTTATTTAAAGTATTTAAGACTACATTGAAAATTAAACCAATCGAAGTTGAAATTTTCTGATCACTGAGCGCTCTAAATATTTAATTAAAACATTTAAAACAGCGATTTCGAGCTCAAACGTTCATTAATATATGTAAAAATGACAAGCCTTATAGAAACTTTTTATAAATAAAGCATTTGAAATTTTACATTATGGATTCAGAAGCCTTTAACTTTGTTTAATTTATAATTATGGCGTGTGAAGTTTAAGTATGAAAATTTGATTTGATTTGAATTAGTAAAAATGCAGACTTCTAAAATAGCATATTAAAATTCAGGTTTTAAAACTGCTTACATGTAAACCTAATAATTTAGTAATTTCAGCATTTCAAACTCAAAATTTAAAACAATTCGTAAATTAAAAATAAGCTCTGTTTCTTTCATATTCTAAAATGTCGAAAAACGTCGATACGCTTACATAAGATTAAAGAAATTATGAGAATGACAACTGGATATAAAGACCAAAAATAAACTTTTTTTCAGACTATTAAATTAAAAATTTGACTATAATTACAGAAATATCTGGTCATTAATAACAAGGTTTCAGAAAGAAGAGAATATAAAAAATTTTCTGTGCTTATGGAAGGAAAACCATTTGTTGTGATGCATTCCGCATGTATTCAATTCGATTTTGAACCTAATGAAACCTAAATGAATCTAATACTACACAATTAATAATTTCAAATCTTTAAAATGAAAATATTTTATGATTAGGCACTGCAAACCAAATTATTTGAAATATTAAAAATTTAGTATTTGGAATATTTAAAACTAGAATTTTCAAGGAGTTGAAATCAAACTTATTTATAAATTCAAAATTGTTATATTGCAAGAAACTTAAAAGTATTAGATAAGTTTTCCTACTAAAAATTTAAGGAGTTACCTATAATTTATTTAGTCTGAGTTTCAAAATATTGGCGCCATCCTACCTTCTATAATGTTCCCAATCATTTTCAATTGGGTATCCATTATTCTGAGTTAGTCGTTAAGTTTTCACTACAGCATTTTGATTTTGCCTTCATTATTCAAAAGCGGTTTTTTACTCTTTAAAACAAATTTCAACAATATGAATTTAAGAATAAGTAAATAAACGTTTTACAATACTATACCCGCTAAATCAAACTGCCTACCTGATAATCAGACTACATCACTGTCACATCGTTAAACGGAATGGATTTTACACGTTGTTAATCCATATGCTTTTAACTTTTCATTTGGTACACCGCCTAAACATTATATTTTTTTGAATTAAAAACTTTAGTT
Source organism: Belonocnema kinseyi (assembly GCF_010883055.1). Lineage (NCBI taxonomy): Eukaryota > Metazoa > Arthropoda > Insecta > Hymenoptera > Cynipidae > Belonocnema > Belonocnema kinseyi. Next base: position 31,641,684 of record NC_046659.1, on the reverse strand, counting down.
AAATTACCAAAAATTTAATATCTAACCAATAAACACGTGCGCTTCATGTGTGTTTCAAACGAAAACTGCAGAGGGCGTATTGCAGGCAAATGAGATTACATTTACGTATTCAAGTATTTCTTGCAAATGTTTAAAGTTTTTTGTTTTTAGAGAAACATCTATCGCGACGATAAATCAGATACAGGATAACGCACATGCACTCATGCCTCGCATGAAGCAAGTCCTGAAAACGTGAATAACTGTTGTACTTTGCCACTGGTATAGCACTTGCTTTACAGAAGTGTAGCTGCTGTTAGAAACAGTACAGTAGCTGCCCCAAATGAACGTATATGATTCGCTCTAGCGTTTGGCGCGTCTACTGTACCTAGTATAGGTACGTCTGGTGTAACCAAATTTTTTCCGTGAATGGTGACTTTTTGTAGGTGCCGTAACGGTTAAAGCCATTTGTCGATACAACTACACTGAGAAAACTGTTTGGCTGGAATAACAAAAATTTTGTTGGCTCAACAAAATAATTCTGTGGCCCTCCGCGCAACAAAACTTTTCTGTTGAGCTAACAAAATTTTTTTGTTGAGAGCTTTTGTTGGCCAAACAAAATTGTTTTGTTAGCATAACCAAATCTTTTTGTTGGCATATCCAAATTTTTTTTTAAGCAACAAAATTCTTTTTTCACAACAATAAAATATTTTGTTCGTTTAACAAAATTTGTTTGTTAACCCAACTAAATATTTTTGTAAGGTGAACCAAATTATTGTTTTGTCTCAAATATTTTTAAGGCGAAAAACATAATTTTTGTGCTCCAAAACCTGAATCATTCGTAAAAAGAAACTATTTTCTAGCTAAAACTCATTTACAAACTCATTAAATGCTCATTATTACCAAGTTTAATTCCAAAGCAACTTATTATTTCCGTAAGTGTCATTGAATAAAATAAGTTAATTTAACTAACTATAATCAGTGATCGACACAAAAATCCATACGCATTATTTACCACGTAACATTTTGGCGATCCTGCCAGAATCAACTTTTCGAATCCTTACATTCTATGGAATTATTAAAAAGGATTTCTCATAAAAGTTTGGTCTCTGAGACGAACCTTGAGAATAAAAGAATTTATACGGAAGTTCGAAATTCAGAAACTGCGGATATACCTACGAGAGACCCGATAACCCCAAAAAGTAAGAAAACTTTCGTTAAAAATAGTTGGTGAATTTAGTAGCCACTATACTACGTAAAACTATTCTTTCTGAAATTCACGAAACTGAACGAGGCCAGCAAGGAAAAGTTTCGTTCTAGCCAAGATAGAAACGACAAGGCGAAATTTAACGACCAGAATAGGATAGTTGGTATACTCCTGGTGTTCCAGAGTACTGCCACCTTCAATAAAAATAAAACCGAATCGAAACTTCATGCGTACTTGCAGCAGAGCGATTGCATACAGCTAGAGTATAAAGGACAAAGTCCAAAATACACTTTTGTACGCGAACGTGATCACAAATCCGACACACGTAACAAATAGAGATAAAAAACCTACACAGTACACTGGCATTTCGGCAGATTTTGTTTACGAAGGCATTCCAGAAAATTAGAAAGGATACCGAGGGGTAGTAACCCTCGTTGACTACGAATGAATTTTGACGTCTAACAATGAAAATGCGAGTGTCGATTAACAAAACCTGCCTGACCCAAAGCCGGAGGAACGCGAGCGAGTGGGGACGCACAGCGGGGAGCAAAGGAATGTAGAAACAGACCGTCGTGAACTGCCGTATATCCACAAGAGAGAGCCGACATTAGCGGAAAGAAGAAAGCAGGGAAGCAGCTCAACGAGCAGAGAAGAAAACTTGTGCGAAGCAGCGCGCAATGTGGGTTGTAACCTAACCGAAAATCAAATCTCGGCTCGTGACACAATCAGAGCAATAAAGCCTCTGAATGGGCAAGACGATGCCGGAGTTGAGGAATTTATCCGAAAAGTCGAAAAAATGAGGCAGCAGTGCAGTCAACTGGATTTACTGCTAGATTTTATATTAGCAGAGAAAATACAACAACAAGCTGAGAGGGCAATCCGTTTCAACGATATCTACGTTTACGATGACCTGTATGAAGCCCTACGGGAAAACTTTAAGCAAGTAGGTCAGTAAGTCACTTTAAAAGTAAGCTTCACAGCTGCCCGCAAGGAGCGACAGAAACCACGCAGAATTTTAGCATCCGATTTAGAGGAATAATGAACGAACTAAAATATGCGGTTCAGTCTTCTCATAAAGGGCCTGCAAAAAGAAGAATTGCTCTTGACATAGACGAAGCTAAGTGCCTCTAGAAATACCTGAAAAACTTCAGACGGGAAATAGGCTTGCAGGTCAAAGCCCAAAAACCCACAAATATCGGAGAAGCCCCGAATATGGCTACTGAGATAGAAACTTGGTTAGAAGAGAGTCAACCAAGAGTACCAATACGTGAACCTCAATACCAACCCAAGCAAGAATTCATGCCAGCAAATATACAATCCAGATCTCAAGCAAATACAACAGCAAGGGTCCCAAATCAATCAATGCCACTAGCCAGCAGAATGGAGATGAAGTGCCACATATGTGGAAAACTTGGGCATTTTTTTAAGCAGTGTTATGCAAAGCAAAATTTTCAACAAGGACATTTGACCAAAAGACCACCGAACCCAGTAACGAACATTCAGGAGAAAGAAGCAAATTATTTAGACCAACAAAAAATGACTTAGGAAGAAATAGAGGAGCAAAAAGCCTACGAGGAAGGGGCAAAATATCAATTATATGCGGAAAACTCCTATCAATAGGAGGAAAAGGAAGAGATGGAACAGTATGCAACCTATTTGCAGACACAGGAGCCTCTATCAACCTTATGAAAGAGGACAGCATCCCAGACAACCATAAAAAAAAATTCAGGAAAATCTTTTGTATGGAAAATGATCGGCACCAGACAACAGAAGCCGCGTACACTCCATACTTCAAGACAAATCACATTTTCCATATTGTTACAGCCCATTTTCCCCTACCAGAATCAGGAATAATAGGATTACCATTTCTCAAGAAATATGAAAGATACTCACTAACGCCCAAATTCTTGATGCTGTGCAAAAACAAGTTACTCCTTCAAGAAGAAGGGCACTATATAAGTGAAAATTTCCAGCAGGTATGCCTTATCCCAGTCAAAGATACGGATTCAAACATATGGATTAAAGGAAACGAGCAGATCCCAGACGGAATTTACTCTATGCGCCAAGGGGAATTATTGGAATTATTATTCTTTCTTACAACTACAAATTCAGCCCGTTTAAAATACCAGATGAAATTAAATATGACAAAATCCTTAATATACAGTCTCGAGATGAGACTCACAAAAAGGGAGGGAATGATTGCACCATACGCTTTAATAGAATTTTAGAACTTCATAAAATACTACAATTAAACCACATAGAACCTTCAATTCGACAACAAATTCAAAAAACCATCAGAACATATAATGCGGTATTTACACTATCCGGAGATCCATTACCATGTACACAACTGACAGCGCTTGAAATTACTCTCAATTAAGGAAAGGTAGTGAATCTGAAATCACAAAAGTTACCAGAAGCTCACAGACAATTACCCTAGAGGACACGCAGGAACTTCTGGATATAGGAATCATAAGGCATTCTCAATCTCCGTTTAACTCTCCACTCAAAGTGGTGCCCAAAAAAGGTAACAAATTACTAATGGTCATCGACTACAGGCATATTAACAAGGATACTGTCCAAGACGCATATCCCTTACCGGTTATCGACGATATTCTCGACTAATTGGGACAAGCGAAGTTTTTCTTCGCTTTTGATATGAGTGCAGATTTCCATCAAATCCCAATGCACGAAGCATCCAAAAAATACACTGCATTTTCAACATCCCAAGGCCACTGCGAATACAATCGTATGCCTTTCAGCCTGAAAAACGCACCAGCCACATTTCAACGAATGATGGACAATGACTTTAGAGGTCTAATTGGCAGCGAATGCTTTGTATACATCGATCACATAGTAATTATAGGAAAAACGTTAACGGAGCACACCCAAAACGTAATTTAAGTGTTGGAAAGGATAAAGGCATTAGGACTAAAACTAGAGCCAACAAAATGCGAGTATCTACGACCAGAACTCAAGTATTTAGGTCATGTACTCACAAAGGATGGAGGAAAACCTAATCCAGCGAAAACTGAAACTGTGAAAAACTTTAAAATCCCTACCACAATAAATACCATGCTTATTCATATCAAGGTCGTTGAACCGGGCAGAAGAAAATTACACCACCAGTGAAAAGGAACTGTTGGCTATGGTATGGGCAGTAAAACGACTCCGTCAGTACCTACTGGGAGAAAAATTTACAATTCAGACGGATCACAAGGCCTTGATTTGGCTCCATAACGTAAAACACCCGAGCTCACGATTACTAAGATGAAGACTCAGAATAGCGCAATACAAGTATCAAGTCCATTATGTTAAAGGTAAAGAAAATAAAGCTGCGGACTGCTTATCCGGACTATTTCCGATTTCCAGTTCAGACACATCCAGTATAGCCCTAGAAGACAAAGACAAAGTAGCACCTGACATAAAAATACTCGACACGCCCATAAAGGGAGAGTTATATACCCTCACGTTTAATAAACCCATGCCCATAATCACTGGCCACGAGAAAATCGACAGCAGGATCAAAATTAAAATTCCTGACAGAAGAATTAGCGAGTCCTCTGAGAAATCAACTGAGGAATTGACTGATGAATCAACTGAGGATGAAGCAGAAGGTTTAAGGCACAATGAGCAGGATTCCAATTTATTCGATAATTACATAGAGTAGAAAGAAAATCCAGTGACAAATGAAAGGGTTAAAATTAAACCCAATTGCAGCCGGAAAATTACGGAAACAAATCGAAAGGGATAATATGCCAAACTACAGCGAGGAAGAATGGCTAAGACACCTAGGTTGGATGATACATGATTTCGAGCCAAAGATATTAACTATTATACGACTACAATTTGGAGACCCTGCGTTTACACCCATCGACAAGGAAGAAATAGTAGAAATGATCAACTATTTGTAAACTACTATGCAGGCTCCAGTTTCCACTTATGTGTTAATAAAACTCGCGATCTAACTAAATATGAAAACGAAAAGATAATAAGAGAAGCTCACGGTCATCCCTTAGGAGAAAACAATACCATCAGCAAAGCAAGAGCAAAAGCAGAATGGGTAGAAATGGACGAAGAAATAAAGAGGTGCGTTATATCATGCCCTATCTGTCAACTACAAAAGACAGTTAGGATAACAAACCAAGCTCCAGGTATTATTCTCGATATTTCTCTAAACCGACATCAAAAAATAGCCATGGACATCTTCGGTTCGGTGCCAGAGACAAAGAGTGGAAATAAGTATATTTTGAGTATCCAGGACAGGTTAATACGGTACACTTTATTACTGCCATTGAAAAAAAACTTCTGAAAGCATTCTGAATAATTTAATGGAACACTATAGAGAGAATGCACTCAAAATTAAAAAAATATGATTAAGATTTCAATGTCAAAAAACAATAATGAATAGGATGAAAACATCAAGTTTATAAATTTTGCAATAAATACCACCAGGAACGAGACGACGGGACTCTTACCCTTCCAGATGACCTTTGCAAGAGACCCAAACCTCCCCTCCACACTAGCCTGATCACTTACACTTACCTACAGCCACGTGATAAGAAAATGGAAAGCTAAACAGGAAAAATACTTACAAAAGGCTAAGAAAAGAATCCAACTACAACAAGAAAAGTCTAAGGGAAGGTTGGATGAAAATAGAACGCGAATCCATCTGATGTATGAAATTGGAATCCAGGTCAAATGGAAAAATAATAACATGTTGAACAAATTGCATCCCAGCTGGAAAGGCCCAGGCGCAATAATACAAATACTAGATAACAGCAATTTGATTATAAATTATAAGAGCAAAATGATGAGAGTCAACATAAATCAAGTTACGCCTCTTTATGTTTCAGACAATATTGAAGATTGTTGTGTTCCTGGCCCTAGCGGTAGGGCTTCAAGCTAACTACACAATCACTGAACTAGGAGGAAACGTATTCGTAGAGGAACAAAACAAGGTGCACCTCTTTCATGAAGAATGGTGGCTGATAACACAGGCCCACAAAAAAAACAAAAGTGTCTGTGCAATTGACCAGACCTATATATTCTTATGTATTTTTCGACGCTGAATCCGAATTTTCAATAAAAAA
>NC_046659.1:31633933-31635308 GCF_010883055.1 Belonocnema kinseyi | reverse complement strand
AATGACATTAAAATCAAGTTTTACGATTTTAAACCGATTTATAAACATTGAAAATACTTTACTGGGGGTTTTTGAGGTCGCTGTTCACGAATTTTAAGTCATATTTTTCAAAAAACCACTCCTAGTCGGCGTAAGTGGACAATAAACGTGATAAATTGATAACCTATGTATAGCGATATTAATGAACTCCATTATAATATTTTTAGCTTCTTTTAAGAAGTGCCTTAGAGTTTTAATGGGTTAATCAATTGAGTTTGTAGAATTTTCGCTAATACTTCGCAACTACGATAGTGAGATGTTGGATACTAGATATTGGCGATATCTATTTTTATTTTTGTCTTCCAAAAAAATATTTTAAATAAAGTTTTAAAGTGTTTTACGCTTACGAACACGTTTCTCGACGAATGACCGGCGTAAAGGATTTCTGACACGCTTTTGACCTCTTTCTGAAGATGTTTCTTTCTTCAACATCCAGCAGTAATCTGCCAACATATTTATACCCCATCGTCCTTGAAATCTGCGTTCAAATTCCTTCAAGTCTTGGTGAAACCTTTCTCCTTGCTCTTCACTAAAGTCCCTGTTGTTCTCAGGAAATTGATCAATATGTGAATCAAGGAAATTAAGCTTCAAGTTCATTAGGCAGCCCAGTTTTTCAAAGTTGCGTACCATTTTTTTAACAATAGTTTTGTAATTTACATTTTTAGTGTTACCCAAAAATTTTGTTGATACATCTTTAAAACTAGAGCATGCTGCTTTCTCATCATCTTTCATAGTTCTTTCAAAGTTTTCATCTCTAAATAGAGTACGAATTTCAGGTCCATCAAAAATACCTGCGCTTAGTTTACCATCTGTTTTGTGGTGAAATACTTGGCTCAAATATTCCTAGTATTCCCCATCTTGGTCTAATGCATTGACAAATTGTTTCATTAAACCAAGCTTTATGTGAAGAGGTGGTATCAAAATTTTGAACGAATTCACAAGTGGCTCTTTAACAATATTTTGTTTTCCAGGTTCAAATGACTCTCTTAGTGGCCAAATTTTCTGTTTGTAGTGGTTTTCCCTATCTCTACTATCAAACATACACAAATAACAAGGATATTTTGTAAATCCAGATTGTTGTCCTAGTATCATAGATAAAATTTTTAAGTCTCCACATATTTGCCATTTATGTTCCTCGTATTTTATTTTTGACAAAACCAATTCAATTTTTGAATACTCTTCTTTAAGCACAGTTGAATGCGTTAATGGTATAGGAGCGTACTTATTTGTGTTGTGAAGAAGGACTGCTTTAAGGCTCCGCTTCGACGAATCAATGAACAGGCGCCAATACTCAGGTTTGTATATACCTGGTTTTAATTCGTCAATAAGTCCTTTT
>NC_046659.1:31624593-31633833 GCF_010883055.1 Belonocnema kinseyi | reverse complement strand
GAGGTTTTTCGAGCAAAACCCCATAAAAAAGTAGCTGAACCCTACTTTTTTATTGCAAATTCGGATTCAGCGTCGAAAAATACATAAGAATATATAGGTCTGATCAATTGCACAGACACTTTTGTTTTTTTGTGGGCCTGTGTAATAGGAGTCAATACGACCACCGAGCAACGTGTCTCAGCGATAGATTACACTTTACATCTAGTGGAAACAGCTTGTGGAAAGAAGTGCACTCCCGTATACGAGATACAACTAACGAGAGGTAGATACGACAAGCTTCAATCCAAAATCCAAATTTTACACAAATTGTTAGGCAAAGGACGAGAAAAAAGAGGATTAGCTAATTTCGTAGGTGATATCTCCAAAACACCAAAAGCCTCAAGATTTTACTTGATTCCTCATCAACGGATTATGAAAATCTATGAGGAAAAATAAACACCGAATCAAACATTCTGAGAAACCTTGGCACTGGAGTAAACGCAAACACCTTAAATAATTTTGTAAATTCCAAATTAATGTTGGCTACTCTGCCAATTAATGAGATGGACGATGATATCAACACAGCTATTAATGCTACTAATGATGGTAATCACTTTGATAACGACGAGTCAAACTATCAGCATCTAATTGACATCAACAAGTTAACAGTAGCTGTCGTGCAAGGGATATTTACCTACATCCTAGATATCCCAGTTTTAGAAAGTTTTAAAAAAGTTTTTAAAAAGTTTTGAAACACATAATCCCAATTCCTCATAAAACTGCCAGTGTGTTCTTATCTATCATCCCCGATCATGAATATGTAATACCCTATCGCGACTCGTATGTACCAATAGACAGAATAACTATAGAGAAATGTAAAATTATCAGTGAATATCTTACTTGTGAACGTAACAAACCAAACATTAAGTTATCAGAAAGTGAAAATTGTGAAGCAAGTCTTTTGAGACGATATGTGACACCTACTTGCAATCTTTCCCCCTACCTTCTGCATAAAGAAACTTTTATCCTTGTTAATGACGGATACATAATTATACTAACAGTAGATATTGATTTAGACATCGTATGTGAGGGGCACGTAAAAATATAATTGTCAAAACTAACAATCTAATTCATGGAAAAAATTGTCAGCTATACAACGGTTACGAAAAATTAAATTTACCTAGGCATTTAGAGAATAAACAAACGCATACGATAAATGTAACTTATGATATTAATTACGAACACAAAGGTCTTGATAAACTTAAAGAAAAATTAATACAACTGCCCAAGCAAATAAATGTAGACGAATTAAGGAGAGCCAAACTCAGCCTGGATGACACTCAAAATATGCTAGACCGAATATCAACGCACAGGCGAATGAAAACTTGGAAAGAGACTAGCCTGGAATGGATCCAATATTTAGGCTACATATCAATAGCTTGCATTGTATTGTTTGTTTTATACAAGAGCGGAATACTAAGTGCACTCTCTAATGGTATCCCTAAGAAAATCTGTTTTCTTTGTATAAATAACAAAAACGACGTACAACCACATGTAGTGACTTACGCGGCAAGCGCTCGACCCCTACTGGAAACAGGTATCAAAATTAAACCTGGAAGAGTGAAATTGTAGATTTTGGAGGACCAAAAACTATCTAGAAAGGGGGGCGTTACGAGAGCCTAACTCTCATACCTTATTCCCACTACTACCCTTGGGCCATACGTGCCTCTCTAGAATACAGGGCCATAGTGTAGCGTCCAGGCCTGGCGCATATTCTGTTCTGTTCTAACCCTCGAGAAATAAAGACGTCCTGAATTGCTGTCTGTAATTCAGTTTTTAACATAAAAATACATACTTATTATTCACCACGTAACAGTCTAAATACCTTAAAATAAACCGAATTTTGTTTTTCATCAAGTAAAAGCACCTCTATTTTACAAAGTACCGAACCGTTAACATCAATTAAATTGCTCTACTAATTGTAAATTACGATTGTTAAGTTAGGTCATTTGTAACTATTTTTTTTATTTTGTAGAATATATTATGTTCACTCGTATGTTCAAATTACAGGATTACAATGAAAGTCGTAAAATTTAAATGTTTCAGTTCGAATTGTTTTTTTTTCTTCCACAGTTAAATACTGCTAAATTTAAAGTAGTAACATGTTAAAAACCTTCAATACAAAATTTTTCATATTTAGAAGCTTACATTTACAAATTGATACCTTAGAAATTGTTCAATTATAAAGGTTTAAATTTTTAATTGTCTAATTATAAATACTTTTATAATATAACTTATAAAAAGTTTTCGAACACTTCTGATATCGACTTCCTCTCCACCTTCTTGAAACGAATTTGTCGAACTTCCTGGTAGATAATTCTCTAAATTATTTCTTTGGTTTCTGGTAATATTTTCCTCACCTTAAGGACTTGTCTCTCTACCTTCGTTCTATTAAAAACGTAAATTCCTGAAGTAATTACCTTTGCTAATTTTTTTCAGAAATAATTTCATATTTTGTTTTAAAATTTAGTTTTTTTAGCTTCCTATCTTAATAATGTAAATTTAAGAAAAAGAAAACCAAAAACTATAAAGAATGAAAAAATTACCTCCAACACGGAATGGTTATCATCGTCACCTTCAAACAATTCAGTTGGTAATTTATTTGATACTGTTTAAAGAGAATTATTATCCTGTTTCGATGTTGAATTGGAGATACGTTTTTCCCTTAACGCGATGAAATTTCTTAGCTTTTATTCAAATGTTATTTGTATTCCAAGCACTTTGTTTGTCAAGAGTTTTTCAACGAAATTGTTATCAGACGTGGGAGTCTCAAACGCATCTTTATTAATGCCATGCTCTACGAAAAGAAAGATGAAATTGTATACAGTCTACGATAAATGGACAATTAAACTATTTAATTAACTAGGTATCAAGTATCAAAGTATGAAAGTATAAATTATAAAATTTTTAAAACGTATGTTTCACGAGAACGGTAAACGCGACTTCACCGTTATTATCCACCATCATGAAAATTAACTTGCACACTTGTGCACGTGATCTAACTGAACGAGTTCGCATGCGTGGTTGCATCTTTCGTTGGCCTAACTAAATAGTTTTGTTTGCTCAACAAAAATTTGTTCAGGACAACAAATTAAGGATTAGCAAAATAGTTTTGTCCTAACAACCGAAGTCTTGCCTCGAAAACAAAAACTGCTCAACAAAATGGTTTTGTTGAGAATACTGAATTTTTTTCTCAATGTATAACAAGTAGTTAAGGGCATTTTGAACTATACACAACCACGTCCCCAGTACCATAAATTTCTCTTAATGTATAAGGCCTTATTTTTAATACTTATGAAAACTATTTTTCTTTGTATAACATCAGGTAATTCAATGAAAGTTGAAGACTCAACCTAAAGAAGGGCACATTTATTAATATTAACACTCAAGTTAACGATTTCTATCAAACTTCAACCAGCATCAGTTGTTTTTAGCACGATAATAGGAGCACGAACGATAACAGCTGCATTTACCTTACGATTTCACTTTACATTATTTGAATAAGAAAAATCGTGGTCTTCTATGTACATATTTAGATCAAAAAGTAATTTTTTGTAACTAAATAAATAATTCTGCATAGAACAATGTGTATATTTCTATCAAAACCTCCTGCATCTACACCTAAAATAATGGATGAGTTCATGTTGAAAATTAAAGGTTTTAATTGCGTGAAAATTTCTTGCAATAGTTTTTCTTTAAAAGGCAATAGTTTTTCATTTTTCAGATATTAAGGAACACTTTTTAGATTTTTTTAAAGTATTGGTCGAATCAACCCCCCCCCCCCCCCCCCCCCCCCGCCTATGATTTAGTGTTGCAAAAAAGCCCTACGATTGACGGTTCAACCTTAGAATAATCTCTGACTTTTTCTTCAAACCATCCACCAATATTTGTGGTTCTCATAATAAAGTCATTTTTAGTAGAAACACGTTTTTCATCTACTTTTTCTTGACCAGTCACTATTGCCTTCAAAATCTCAGTAAATTAAACACAAGCTTTATATTACCCGAAATATTCAATTAGTTTTCAATTCTTGGAATGAACATGCGTTCGCAGTCATCCAAAAATGTATTTAAATCTTTATGAATTAAATTTAATATTACCACAGTTCTTAAGCTCGTTTGAAAAACATTTTCTACACCGTCCCAATTTTTTTTATCTCGGAATGTCATCAAATTTTTGCTCATGCCAGCTCCTGTTTGGAACCACTTCTTAAATATCCTACCTGTTTCCTTCAGATTAGCGATCATTGTCATAATCGTACTTTTTTGTCCTATTGATATACGTTTGATCTCCCTTAGTATTTTGTTTAATATTATGATATTACTAGTTCCTTCCCTCGCATGTGGATAGGCAATTATTGTAAGTTATATCCTACATCGCTGCTAGGAACTATCATGCAATATTATTTCATTATACAGGGTTGGTTATTAAAGTATAACCATTTGTTTTTAAGAAAAAACATGAAAAAATCAATTGTTTGGTTCTTAATTTAGATAATCATTTATTTTAGTTCAAGGAGATTTGTTCCTTCTACTTTTTAAAAATAATATCGCGCAAATGAGCGCATTTAGCAATTGTGCTCTTTTTCGGCGTTTTCCATCACGTTGGCCAAAGTTTCGGCCAAAATGGCGGCGATTTCACGTGCTATGTTGGCTTTCAATTGAGCTAGATTCCTTGGTGGCTTGTTGGCGTATACCTTGGACTTCAAATAATCCCATAAATAAAACGTTAAGTTAAATCGGTTGATCTTGGTGGCCATTTAAAAAAAAAAAACATTTTTGGATAACAGTACCCGTGTGGAAAAATTTCGGGGCGCTGGCCAGACCGTCTTATGTCATCAGACGACATATATATTAATACCTTATTATATATTATATTGCACAATATTGATTGATATAAGAAAATATAATATATAAGAAATATAATGATCAATTAGATAATTCCTGTTATATTATTCAAGTGGAGTTTCTATTTCTATTATCCTCTTTATTCGTAGCAGAGAGTACCCTTACCAATCCTTCGCGTTGGAAAGTGTCAATCCGAGATCTCTAAGAAAATCTTTCTTAGTTAAAACCAGCTTCTGAGTCTTGTACTTTGAACTCATAACATCTGGAAAAAATTGCAATATAAGAATGCGAAGAAAAATATTTGGTTACATTATATAAATATTTCATATTTTAGTTCTAGCATTGCTCTATAAAATCGCATATTCTTAAATATAAGCGATTTTTTTCCGTCTTCTTCTGTGCAGTGTATTGCATTATCACGCTTCTGGAGATATATTTTTGTATCCTATTCTTCTGGGCTAGCGTAATACTGATATCGGTCGTGAACAGATCTGATAGCGTTGATTTCTGGAATAAATATTTTAAATTAATTTATGTTTCACCATTATTCAGTGATTGCAAAGTAGTTGAAATAATTTTTGAGCATCGAAACTATTGGCGGAATAAATTTTTGGAATTAATTGGTGTTTCACCATTATTCAGTGATTGCAAAGTAGTTGACAAAATGCGTGAGCATTAGGTTCATTTCTCTTAATTTGTGGGTGCTGAGATGAATTGATGTACAATATTAACTAGATCATAAACTTACGAAACGCTTCCGTATTCTTTGATCGCATTCTAGATTATTATGGAAGGTTTGAAATTCCTAGAGCTGGGCGTATGGTAAATTCAAATCGAAGGCTTCTGCGAAATCTTGGATTCGCTTCACATTTTGTTCATTACCAACATTTTCTTCGAAACTCTGTACATGAGCACATTTTATGGGTTAATTTATTTGCTTAATTCTTCTACTGAACATTGAGCAGATAATGTCCCATGAGCATTCATTTTAATAATAGCCCAATATTATCTGGAAATAAAATAGAAAATAGTTTAAAATATGAGAAGAATTCAATTTCTGACTACGCATTTAAACTATAAATTATTCGATTTTTGACGAACGTTTTTCTTTGGCTGTCACAATTGGGCTGAAGACATCTTTCTTGAGAATTCCTATGAAATAAACACAATAAGTTTTAAAATAGAATTCCCATATCAATCAATATCATCTTCAATATAGCTTACCCCTTCCATCGGCAGTCGTCAATATTCTGCAGTTATTGGTCTGCTTCTTAAGTATACCTGCATCATCAGATTCACTTGAGCCCTTTCTTTTTCGAAGTGAACTGACTGTGAAAGAAAATTTAATAATTAGTAAACAATACATATCATGAACTTCAGAAAGAGTGAAGATCATATAATCATATTATAAATTGGCAAAATTAAATTTGATCGCAGGGAAAATAAACTGGGAATTCTTAAAAGTATTGATTCGAATGTTTGTCTTCGTGAATATAAGTTTTAACTTTTACCAGAATTTCCTCTTGAAATTTCGATCAGACTTGGTGCTGAAATGCTCATGGAGTCGGATTTCCCGTAGTCACCTACAATTTCAAAATAAGAAATGAAATCTCCATAAATCGTATTGTATGTAAATTCGAGTGACAACAATCTTCAATAGAAACTAAACCTGTAGAAATCGCATTGAAAATAATTCAATAAAACTCACTTTCTTCCTCATTAGTACTAAATATGCTTTGCTTCTTTGGTGTACCTCTCTCTTTAGATTTACTGGTTACCTTTCTTTTTGGAGCTTTCGTAACTGTGTAAGAAAATTTAATTATTCCATTATACACAAACTTCGGAAATATTAAGGATCATACATTTATATTTTGACTTTCACAGCAATAGGATATACCGGGATATCCTATTTGATCCCATTTATCTCCCAGGTTGTCCCAAGGACAATCCGCCGGATACCCCGCAAGTCAGAAATTTGGATATCCCAGGGATAACCCCAGGATATCCAAGGTAATTGTAAACGTCCCAGGGTTACCCTTAATATCCTGGGGTTATCGCTGGTATATCCAACTTTCCGCCTTGCGGGATATCCGAAGGGTTATCCCTGGGATATCCTTGGGACTACCTGGGAGATAAATGGGATCAAATAGGATATCCCGGTATATCCTATTGCTGTAAAGCGAATTGTCAAAATTAAATTTGATCCTAGGGAATATCAACCACGAATTATTAAAGTATTGATTCGAATTTTCGTCTTCATGAATATAAATTTTAACTTTTACCATTATTATGTCTTGGAATTTGGGGTGGACTTGCTTCTGAGGCGCTAATGGAGTCGTTTTTTCCGTCGTGTCTGCAACTCGAAAATTGCAAATTCAATCTCCAGAATACTTATCAAATGTAATTCAAGGGAGAAGGATATTTAATAGAAACTACACCTTCAGAAATCGTATTAAACGTAATTTAATTAAACTCACTTTCTTTATCGTCAGTAGTCAATATGCTGCGCTTCAGGAGGGTACATTTATCTTCAGGTTCACTGCTAGCCTTTCTTTTTCGAAGTTTCGTAAAATCAACTGCGAATTCTTAAAACTATAAATTCGAATGTTTTCTTAATGAACATAAATTTTTATTTTTACCACAATTTTTTTGGAATTTTGACTCGAATTGGTGCTGAGGCGCTCATAAAGTCGTTTTTTCGACGTTATCTACAATTTCAAAATTAAAAATTAAATCTCCAAATATCGTGCTGAGCGTAATTTGAATCAGAAAAATGTTGAATATAGAGTCTCCATACTCAGAACTTCAGGTTCACAATCAGATATTGGTGGAGAAGAAGCGATGAGAAGGGGATGATGGTCCATATTTCGCGAAGTAGAAGGTTTGAATACGCTCACTGCGGAATTCCGTGAGAGTGGTGTACAGAGTAGGCACAGGAAAGAAAGTGAGAGATCGAGGAAAGAGGAAGAGAGAGGGATAGCTTTTTTTGATACCTTTGACAGAAGATGTTTTGGAATTTAGAATTTAATAATTTTAAGAAACTTTCCAATCCTATAATATTTTGCATAATCTGCGTTGTACTCTGAGATGGATGAAAAACTTACTAGCACGTAATTCGATGAGGTATTTTAGCCATATCTCTAAAGGTGGCGACGCATTTCTCACCAATTTGCGAAATTCATTGATTGTCGTTTTAGGGTATGGTGGAAGAGGATAACTAGTGAAAATTCGATCCTCATCGTCAACTCTCAGCCAGTGCCATGGAACGGAATATACTTGATTCTAAGAACAATTCCTCTAATTAGCCTGTTCATCACTTTCTGAATCTGATCCATTTCTTACATTATTATTCGATTGAAGAAACAGTACCACCTGGTACTTCTTCAGTTCTATGTAAGTTGTATTACCTGAATTGTAATAATTAAAGAATAATTATGAATACTATTTCATGGATTCTTTCCTTAATGTTTTAGGTGATTTCAAAGCAGTATATTTTAACTACTATTTTGACAACAAAATAACAGACAATTCAAGATATTAGCTAAAGAAAAGTCATCCTGCGGACGCCGAGGGATAACTGGCAATTAACATAACCTGCAACATCCTTGCGTTTTGTCATCCATGGTTATTATCAACGGCACAAAGACATTTAAAATTTTAATCACTCACTTTAAACTTACCTCTTTCAACTAATCACTTACTTTAGATCCAAAATACTCTAGCTAATTACTTTTTATTTCTTTCAACTCTGAACAACATCGCTGAAGTTTGCAACGTTTTAAAAAAAATGAATTTACAGAAAAATTTTTTTGCGCGCGACCTAAAATTTGAAAGTTGTAAATAGATCTATTTGATAACCGAAGGTACGCGTAAAAGTTTCAACCCCTAGCACCTTCGGAACACACCCCAATTCAACCCTTAAGAATCGAAAAAATCATAAACAATGACATAGCGTCCAGACCTAAAATATTAATTTTGATTCTATGATTGTGTAATGCCCACATTAAATCCAAAAGGTAGCACACCACTACCTTTTCCGGAACACACCCTTTTTCAATCCATAAAAATAAAAAAATCATAATAAATAATACGACACCGAGACCTACAATCTTATTTTTCGGAATGGTTTCATTTGATGTCCAAAGATACTAAAAAATGTTTCATTCCCCTGTCTCATCCGGAACACCTTTGTTTTCATCCCCTGAAATAATATAAAACTGACAACAATTCTGAAAAAATCCCCTAACATCCAGACCTACAATTTTAGGTCTAAATTTTAGGGGATTTTTTTGAATTTTTTTCAGTTTTTCAATATGTGAGGGACTAAAAACGAGGGTTTCGCGGATGAGATAGG
>NC_046659.1:31613632-31624493 GCF_010883055.1 Belonocnema kinseyi | reverse complement strand
TTCAGGCTTTGAGAGAAAAATTAATGTCAAAAATTGTATGTGTGATAAATGTCATAATAATATGTACAGAGCTGATATACTAGGGCATCAAAGTCTAAACTTTATTTGCCCCAATATATATTAGAAAATGAAAAAATAATGAAAATGAGAGTATTAGCCTAAGAATGCAATTTTTAGCAGGGATGGCCCTAATTATTGACGACCTGGTCATATGAAGATGAAATAGTGAAGAAATCAAATCAAACTAAACTTTAATAGTATCACTATTAAGTGAATAGTAAAGAGAGACATTTCTTATCAATTATTTTTCATACTCTCTAAATCCCAATTAGTAGATAACTACTAACTGGTAGTAAATATGATTTCATTCATATAAAATATTGAAATACCTTATAGTTTTAAAAGTTCTTAAAAGTTAAAGAGCTCATCAGGATTTATGATGAGAGCTTCGTGAACCGTATAGTTCTCAGTGGGCAGAATATTTTAGATCGTAATTGGAACGTCCTGAAATCGTTTCTTGGACGTAAAAGTCAAAAGACGTCATTTGAACGTTTTAAGAACTGTCCTAAGTCAGACCGTATAATGTTCTAAACACGTTTTATGTTAGAAATACGTGTTTAAAACGTCTCTGGAACATTGCATGTTTATGGAACGTTATATGGACTGACTTAGAACATTTTTAAGCCGTTCTAAAGATGTTCTTTAACGCTTGTGCCCACTGGGTTATTAACATTAAAACTGAGATAAAGAAATGTGCAAGAATCTGACAGAAGCTTTTGGATCAGTGTCTTGAAGTTTTTATACATAACTTTGCAAGAAATTATGAAAAAATGATAAACTTTTTGCATATTTGATGTTCAAAACAAAATGCGATTTGAATAGAAGGTCGAATGAAACCATCGGATTGACTTTGTGTGGCAAGTCAACCAGCAAGCCATAACATTGCAGGAAGAATGTGTCGACGCACTACCCTTTAACACAGACCAGTGATCCGAGAGCTGAAACGAAACGTGGTCCAATGCTATCACAGGTCAATGTCCGTGTGAATATTAGGAGACGATATAAATGACTGGGTTGCGCGCGAAACCTAATTCTCCTTTTATGAATTTAAAAACTCGAACATGCACGATTGCCGGTCACAAAACTTCGGCGGATAGAGGGCCCCTGTACCAAGGGTTTCTGCTGAATATGGTTACAAAAATAAATAGGCAGTCGCGGACAATTGTCCAGGGGTGGTCCCGAAGGAATTAACCCTCGAGATAAGGTGTGAAGACCGTGCCGAACGCTGAATGGCAGCTGGGTGAGGTGTCTAGAACGATCACTCTAGGATATCGGGCGACCTCTCAGAGTACGCAGCCTTATCCTTGCCTGCGGGGCTCTACAAGGATGGACGAACCCCTTTCCCTAGCTTCTCGTGGAAACAACAATGACAACACCAAACATAGTTGTAGTAAGTGTGGTTAAAAACAACAGAAAATTCAGGGTTCCCGAAAATGGGTCGGCCAACAATAACGACCAATCTAGAGATGGGGGAGCCAATGAAAATGGATTCAATGCGATACATCGGCGGGAAATCGCGACCTGTGGGTGGACGGAGCAACTGAATCACGACTTGCTAGAGTGCTATGATGCGAGTGTGGCCCCTGAACGGGGTTACATAGCACGGCTGCATGCTCTGTAGTGCGAGAAACAACCGGAGCTATCGCACTTTTCGCAGCAACGTCTGTGAAACCATGCTGAACTACTCCGAAAAAGGGGTTATGTAAGCAGAACGCCTACTCTACCACAGCTAGAACAAGTTGGCAACAGAGAAAGAAAGGCGACAATAAGACCAACCGCGGGCAGGCATCCAATAGAAGAAGAGCGATGCTTTACGACCCGGAGAAACATCAAAACCAAGGTTTCTCTCAAGCCTAAGGACCTGGCTGAAATGGATGCCGAGCTTCGTGGACATTTTTCCGGAGAATCCGACCTCTGGGCTATCAATTATTGTGCCAAGGTTCGAAAGTTCGCGCGCAAACTCCGGACCCGTTATCACACATTTAACAACTCAAAGCTGCTGACCATCAGGCAGCATATCGTTAAGAGAATACGGACGCTATCTGACGCTAAGAGAAGTCTAGAGTGGAGGGAGAGGTGGGTCAGAGAAAATCAACAGTTTCTCTCTGATCCATCTCGACTCTTTCAAGACCCTCCAGTTACTGACGAACACCCACCCAAACTAGAGAAAGTCGAAGTATTTTGGAGAGAAGTCTACGAAGTGCAGCATAGACTGGACGAAGACTCAGAAAATGTAAATAGCTTCAAGGAGTTATGTATTGCCCTAATAACACCTGATAAAAATACCCACCCATCACTACCGAGGAGGTGAAAAAAGTATTAAGAGGGATGAAGAACTATACCGCACCGGGACCAGATTGTATCAAAACCTTCTGGTGGAAGAAGTTTTCTTTAACCCATGAGCATTTGGCCCGTATTTTCACCTCATATTTGAAGTCGGAAGAGCTGACTCCGGAGTGGTTGGCGGAAGGGCGCACAATACTCCTGCCGATAATAGGCAACTTAGCTGACCCGAAGAATTACAGGCCAATAATTTGTCTGAACACACTTTATAAGATATTCACAGCTATTCTAACTGATAGGATTGTTCGGGCAACTGAACGTGTGTGGCAACGAATGTATGAACAACGAGGCTCAAAGGAAGACGTAGCCGGATGTTGGGAGAACCTACTCATCGATAGATGTGTCTGCAAAGATGCAGCATTCTACCAGCGTGACATATCGATGGCCTGGATTGATTATCTGAAAGCTTTCGATTCGACCTCCCATAGACTTATCCTCTGTCTTTCGGAAATCTTAAAGGTTCATCCGCAAATAGTTAGGTGCATAGAGAGATTGATGCTGCTTTGGAAAACCAGATATACTATCTCATCTGTAAAAAATCATGTAACAACTAACAAGGTCACGTTTCAGAGAGGTGTCTTTCAGGGCGACACCATGAGCCCACCTCCTCTTTTGCCTTACATTATTGCCACTATCTCTAGCACGTCACCATTCCGACGGGTACTTGTGCGGCAAACCTTCAGATCAAAAGTACAAGGTCGCTCATGTATTTTACATGGACGATCTTAAGATCCATGCTAAAAACAAAGAGCAGCTACATCTAGCTCTAGGGACTGTCGAACGATATACTACGGAAATTGGAATGCAATTTAGGTTAGACAAATGCGCCAAGGTTTATTTGAAGCGAGGAAAACTTAATGTCATCCCTGAAGATCCTGAGCTCGTTGATAGAAGCGCTATACGACACCTTTACGCTGAAGAGACTTATACATACCTGGGCGTGCCACAGAGCCGCATTCAGGATGTGACATCTATAAAGGATACTCTCCGAAGCAGATAAAAACGTCTTATCCGACAGATTTGGTCTTCCGAACTGTCGGCGAGAAACAAAGTATCTGCAACGAACATGCTCGGGACAAGAAAGGTTATGCACATGAACAAAATCATGCGTATTAAGTCTTCCGTGCCGCGTCTATACATCTCACGCCGTCAAGGTGGTCGCGGAATATTGAGTCTTGAATGTCTTCACAACAGGATTATTCTGGTTACAGCACGAAGAGTTGCAAATGGAAGAGACTCTCTTCTGAAAATGATCAGGAATCACGAAGAAGTGGGCAAAAGAGCGTTTCTGTAGAAAGCAGCGGAGGAGGCTGCTGAAACACTCGGACTTGACTTCAGTATTCGGGGTGAGCAAAATGCATCAAGTCTTATCTATCTAGTTGTCCAACTCACGCGGGAATGACCTACATTCAAAGGCACAATGCGGGACTAAGAGTGCTTTATTACCATCTCTGTCACTCTAACGGCATTAACCTTAATATCGCTCCTCTAAATGCTCCTAGGGAAATCGAGTCAATTCTCGAAATTGGGAAGTGCCGTATATACTGGAACTCTATATTCTCGATAATTGTTTCTGTTGCTCACTTGAGGCCTGACATAGTTCTTCTTGACTTCGAGAAGCGAACCATGTTTGTTATCGAATTTTCGGCACCAGCTGACAAAAACATCATAACCAAGGAGAATGAAAAAAACAGAGGTATCGAGACCTTATAAGGGAGTTGCAACGATTGTACCCGGAAGATTCTGTTAAACTAATCGTCCTTATCATCGGCGCTCTTGGAGGTGCCAAGCTTTCACTTGCTAATGGACCAAAATGCATCATAAAATGCATCATCATAAAAGCAAAAGATTAATAGATTAATGTTAATACTATAATTATATTATACTATATCATATTATAAAAGTCTTCTTTTTCTATTTTGGTGTGCATTTCAAAGAAATTGAAGAAATTGGCGATTTTCATGATTTGAATACTTCGCGCACCTCTTTATATGCGCATATTTTGAGGTTACGTTATTTGAAGTATAAAATATGAATGATATACATATTAATACTATTATATAAGTATATACATATATTATTAATAATAATATTATAATTATGTTATATTATAGCAGTATTATTTATATCTTGATCCGCATTTGAAAGAAATTAAAGAAATTTGCGTTTTTAATGATATTTGAATAAAATATGTATTTTTTTATAAGAGTTCATGTTTTAATTGAAAAACCTACTTTAGTATTTTAGGTTTGCAATTCATCTCTTTTAAATAAAAACTCATTTATTTGGTTGAAGAATTAATTATTTTGTTGAAAATGTAACTATTTTGTAAAAAAAGTCATCTTTTCTATCAAAAGTTCAACTAATTTGTAAAAAAATTTTATTTTTATTTTAAGGTTCATCTATTTCATTTAAAATTTATCTATTCTGATGAAAATATGTTTTATGTGTTGTTGAAAATAAATGTTTGAAGCTGACAATTAATCTGTACCATTTTTAGTTCAAAATTGACCTTTTTCAGTTGAAAATTTAACTATTTGGTTGAAAGATTGATCTTTTTCAGTTAAAAGTTCAACTTTTTGATTAAAAAATCATGTATTTTATTGAAAATTCGTCTGTCTTTGTAGAAATTAAATTGTTTTATGGAAAGTTTATACTTTTTGGTCAAAAATTACATTTTTCGGTTGAAATATCAACTGTAAATATTTTTTGGTTGCGAATTCTATGATTTTGTTGTAAATATTGTCAAAAAGTAAAATCATATTTTTTGGGTGAAAAATTCGATTATTCACTTAAAGTTGAACGACTTAGTAAAAAAATTAATTTTTTCTTATTAAGGATTCATAATTATAGTTGAAAATTCAACTATTAGCCTTTAAATTAACTTTTTTGTTAAAAATGTTACTGTTTTGTAAAAAATGCAACTTTTGGGCGTTAAAAGTCATCAATTTGATAGATAGTTAAACTATTTGGTCGACAATTAAAATTTTGGTCAAAAATCGTATTTTTAGGTTAAAAATTCAGCTTTTTTATAATACTCTTTTTGAATTTAAAATTAAATAATTTCGTTGAAAGTTCATGTATTTTGTTGAAAATTGACATTGTTTGGTAGAAATTTGATCTTTTTGGTTGAAAATTTATCATTTTATGTTAGAAATACAATTGTTTGTTTGAGATATCAACTGTACATCTTCTTGGGTTTAAAAATCGATTATTTCACTAAGAGTTGAACTACTTTGTAAAAAACAAACACTTTTTTTAAAAGGTATCTGGAAATTGAACTATTCCATTTTTGTTGAAACTTTATGCTGTAAATTGTATTAGTTAATACATTAATTATTTGATAAAAAATTAATTTATTTTGTTAAAAAGTAAACTTTTTTTTTGAAAATTCATAAATTTTGTTAATTAGATTTTTCCCTAAAATCATCGAAAGTAAAAGCAAAAGAGAAAGTTTCTGAAAGAATCAACCTCATTTCTAAATAACAATGTAATGCGTTTACAATTTTTTAAATATTTCAAAATTATTTATTCAAAGAAGTCACGTTTTTCCAAGGTGGCCACAATTTTTTATGAGAAAAATCTATCCAATCACTGTCCAATGTATCCAATAAGCTTTCCTTTTTACATTCTCATCATTTATGATTGAGAAAGTATTAGAATTGTCGGAAATTTGACATCATGCTTTTTCAACGGATTTCTGTCCGTCCGTCCGTCCGTAAACACGATAACTCGAAAAAATGATCGAATCAAATTCATCTTTGGCACACTTTTTTTAGGTCCTAAAAGAAAGGACGAGTTCGTAAACCAGCCATTTTTGATAAGAATTTAAAAAGTGAGCGCATTTTGAAAATTTTCGAGGTCACTTTTTTCTGAATTGGAAAATTTTATCTACGGATATTTATAGTATTAAAAAGACAAACAATTTATCCTTATGACTTTTTTCGATAAAAAGAAAATTTTTAGAGTTATAGCGTATTCAAAATTTTTTTAATCAACCGAAAATCAAAATTTGAAGCCGAAAAGCGCATGATACGAAAAAAAGTCAAGAGAAGAACAACATTTATTTTTGAAAGCTCTAAAAGATTATCATAACAAATTTTTGGATTTTCTTCAAAAATCGGAAATTCAAATTTTGACTACACAAAAAATAATGGAAAATAAAAAATTTCATTTTGTGGACAAGCTATGTAGGATACGAAAAAAGATAAATTAACAAAACTGGTTATCCCAAAAAGATCTAAAACTTCGTTAAGAATCACCTCTTGATAAGACGCCTACTTTTTGTTTTATTCGTAAAAAATAACGTTGACAAAAAATAAAATAAAAAAAATATGTTGAAAAACGACGAAAGTTACGAGAGAAAAATCCAACAAAACCTGTTTACAAATATATATAAATACGGCCACCTACAAGAGATCTTTTTGATAAAGTTTTTTACAAGCATTCCAAATGCAAAGAATAAATATCCGAGCGCGAAGTGCGAGGTGTAATTATGTTCGAGCGCGAGATTCAACCGTCGCGCGCAAAGCAAGCAGATTTTTTTGTAAATAAATTATTTACAAATTTAAAATGAGTTCAAGTTCAGTTTTTTCAAATGTTTAGATCAATTTTTAACTTTTTAATTATGATTTTTTTTAATTGAAAGAATTGTAAAATAAAATTTTTCAAATTGAATTTAAGGTATTTAAAATTGAAAAAAATAATTGATTTTACAAGATGATTATGAATCCGTTAAAAATCAAAGAATCATTAGATATTAGTTTTTAAAATTATTCTCAATTATAACTTCAAATATTATTTCAGTCTAAAAAAATTATATTTAACCCATTCAATTTGAAATTTTTAATTAAAAAAAAGAAGATTTCGTTAATTATTAGCTATATTTGGCCGTTCATTTAAAACAAGTCATTATAAACAACTATTAAAAACAATACAAATTTAAACAGAATGGTTCGAAATAGAAAGCCTTGAATTGTTAAAATTGTAATGAGCTCAATTTTAATTTTAAAAAAGATTTAAAATTAATGTAAAACTTGAAATTATTTCAAATAATGTGAAACACGATTTGGATTTTTGCAGATTTTGAACAAATTAAGTTTTTTGCGAATTGTAAAAGATTTTAAAAGAATAAGAAAAATTTTTGTGACTGCTAAGAAAATTAAAAAGGATTTTTTATTTTGAAAAATTCATTTTAAATCAATATTTGAAGCTATTCAAAAAATAGAAAAATAAAAGAATCAGGACGATTTTAAAGCAATTTTTTTATTTTACAGTTTTTTTTCATTTTAGGAAAAAATCTAATTAACAAAATATATGAATTTCCAAACAAGAAGTTTACTTTTTAACAAAATAAATGAATTTTCTATCAAATTATTGGTGTTTCAACTGATACAATGTACAGGATACGGTTTGAACCAAAAATGGAATAGTTCAATTTCTAGATAAAAATTGTGGTAAAAAATTGATTTGACAAGAAAAAAACGAATTTTCAACAAAATTGTTAATTTTTCAAGGGAAAAGGTGAATTTTCGACCAAGAAAATTAATCATCTACAAAAAAAGACGAATCTTAAACAAAATACATGAATTTTCAACGACATTATTTAATTTTAATGTCAAAAAGAGTATTATCTACAAAAACCTGAATTTTTAACCCAAAAATATGATTTTTCAACCAAAATTTTAATTTTCGACCAAATAGTTTAACCTTCTATCAAGTTGTTGACTTTTAACGCCCAAAAGATGCATTTTTATAAAAAAGTAAAATTGTTAAGAAAAAAGTTAATTTAAAGGCAAATAGTTGAATTTTCAACTATAATTATGAATCCTTAATAATAAAAAATTAATTTTTTTACTAAGTAGTTCAACTTTAAGTGAATAATTGAATTTTCGACCAAAAAAAAATGATTTTAATTTTTAACAATATTTACAATAAAATCATAGATTTTGCAACTAAAAAATATTTACAGTTGATATTTCAACCAAAAAATTTAATTTTCAACCAAAAAGTATGAACTTTCCATAAAACAATTTTATTTCTACAAGGACAGATGAAATTTTTTTAACAAAATTGTTAAATTTGTAACTAAAAATGGTATGTATTAATTTTCATTTTCAAAAATGTATTTTCAACAGCACGTAAAACATATTTTCATCAAAATATTTAAATTTTCAATGAAAGAGATAAACCTTCAAATAAAAATAAAAATAAAATTTAACAAATTAGTTGAACTTTTAATAGAAGAGAGGACTTTTTTACAAAATAATTAATTTTTCAACCAAATAAATTTGTTTTCATCCAGACTAGATGAAATCCAAACGTAAAATACTACAGTAGGTTTTTAAATTAAAACATGAACTTTAATAAAAAAAAAAATTTTCACATATCATTAAAAACGCAAATTTCTTTAATTTCTTTAAAATCTGGATAAAGATATATATAATACTACTGTAATATAACATAATTATAATATTATCATCAATAATATATGTATATATTTATACATATAATAGTATTAATATGTAAATCATTTATATTTTATACTTGAAATATTGTAATCTCAAAATATGGGCATATAAAGAGGCGCGCGAAGTATTCAAATAATAAAAATCGCCAATTTCTTGAATTTCTTTGAAATTAAGACCAAAATAGAAAAAGAAGACTTTTATAATATATATGTAATCAAATTCTCTTAAATAATTATATTTGATGAAAGGATTGTTAAGTTATTCACGGATTTAATAGAAATTTTATAAAACATGCAACTTTCATTTTTTCATTCAATTAAATACAAATTTTTTTATTATTAAAAATAAATTTTTAAAGATAATCATACCATATTTTATGAAAGCTGATTTATTGTACAGGATTCCATTCTTTTCTTGACAGTAGGCTAATATGGAAGGAGCTTAAATTGCTGTTAACCGTCCCAAGGAATTGTTTGAAATTGAATTGCCATATAGCAATTCGAAGTCTTGGTCAATCTGCAAAAAAATAAAAATGAATGTCTATTTCCTACCAGAATGGTCACTATGCGATGGATGCTTTGGACATTAAGAAAAAGCGTTTTTTCTACGATAATAATAATTCAGATTAAATATATGTATTTAAAAAAGCACATGAGAAGAATGAAATGAAAATAAGAGCATTTACCATGCTTCCGTCATAATCAAAAAGTCGTGAATATGTCTGACGAATATCCCGAATTGTTGGCGCATCAAATATATCTAAAATAATAATAACTAATTTTAATATTAAAGAAGCAATATAATTTAAAAGGTAGAAAAGTATATTTTGTACTATTTCTTTCAAAAAATCCGGAGAAATCATGCTCTCTGGTTCTAAAAAAAGATTCTTTTTGGCAGATTCCGATTTTCTTATCTGTTAGGTTTTATATTTTTTCTTAGAAGGTGTTAAATGTTTCCGAATATTTTTATATCTGTTCTTGATAAAACCTTTGTTCGTCCTGATGTCATATTAATGTTCCTGAAAATCAGAATATATTTTACAACAATTTTATAACAATTCTATTATAAATTAAAGTCTTTTCATTAATTAAAGAAAGTTCCTTGTGCAAACTAATTCAAAATTATTTTTTTAAATATAAACAAATGTATATGGAATAAATAAACAATAAAACAAACAATTTTAAATGCAAAATATGTAAATCTGCAAGTAAAACCTTAACAGAGACATGAATCATAATAATATTATGATGTAATTTAGTATTGTAGAGGTGAAGAAGCCACTTAATAAAAAGAATATTTCTTTCTATTTTGCAAATAAGAAAATTCTATAGTATCAGTGATGTAGGCAAGAAAGCTTAGGCATCCGTGAGTGCTACCATTATCCTTTAAAGTCGGAAATTCGTTTCACCTATTTAGGAGGATAACTTCAAGAAAACACAAAAAGAACTTTAAATTTGTAGCATTAATTGAGCAAAATGTAATTATTTTAGAATCCTTTATTAAATTTTTATAAATCATTCTAGTATACTTACTAATCATCTAGATAACTTATTGCTTCAGCAACTACGATGAGAATTAATTCTTTCTTCTGGTCTTCTCCAAATGAATTTCCTCTGATGTCATCCAGAATTCGAATGTCTTGTGTGTGAGCTAAAAGTGTTCCTCCCACGCTTCCGTAGCACTATACAAGCAAATCGTTTGCGAAAATTAACTTTTAATAATCTTGTAATGTAAGGAAAAGCAATTAGGCTATACTTACAGAAAATCCGCTGACTGGTGCTCTGTTTTTTCGTACGTTTTGAATTGTCAGCTTATTTTTCGCAATCGGTAACACTTCCAATTCATTAAAAGAGGTTTCATATTGAGCTACTATTAATTCACCATCCCTACAGTCTGTCAAGTTAAAGCGTGGGTGGCTTTACTCGCAGTCGTTAAGGTGTATCGACATGATTTTGGTGTCAAAATATTAAGAAGAGCTCCCTCTTTCA
>NC_046659.1:31606296-31613532 GCF_010883055.1 Belonocnema kinseyi | reverse complement strand
CGCGCAACTCAGTCATTTACAGCGTCTCCTACTATATTCACACGGACATAGCCCTGTCATAGTATTGGACCGCATCTCGTTTCAGATCTGGGATCACTGGAAATGATGCGTGTCACAAGTTATCGTTCGAAGATAGACTTCAAACTTCCCCAAAATTAGTATCTCGGAAATAATTCCGAATAAAGGAAGGTCGATTCCTGGCTTTTCTTTCGCATCCAAGCAAACAAAAAGATTAGTCTTAAAAAGAACGCCATTCACTCGCACTGCGTTTGATCCAAAAACCTTGTCTCCTAGCACGTACCCCAAATTTTGCAATTCTAATTGACTCAACGTTTCTTCCATCAACACTACTTTTCCGCCTTCGCTTTTGACGAAATCCAATTCAACATCACCAGCACCCCACTTTGCAGTTTCTGCGCATTGTGATACTCCTAATAGAGCTTTCATAATGTTCTGGAAGTTATGCACAACATGAGCACGTTCTTTAGTTGGAGCATACTTTGCTTCGTATCTCATGCATCAGTTTTTTACCAGAGTTCCTATAACTTCTATACATTCCGGGTACTGGTCAATGTGGTGAAATTAATGGCATAAGACTGTTAGTCAGTTTTGAAGCCATGACGATTTCGAGTGTACGCAATAATAGAAGAATTTAATTCATATTCCTATCATCTTGAGCTACATTTGTAGCCACTCAAAATGGGAAGACGCGCAATAAGCACCAAATTTGCAATGCCTTTTGGTCTAATGTATGGTCATTCACGTTGCGAAGTTTTGCTGTAGTGAAGTTAGCTGTTGGCTTGCTCTATTTTTCTAATGGTCCATAATTAAAAGCTGTAATCTGTCCGTTGAAATAATCAACGTCGAAAAAGCGTTCCTCAAATTCAAAATGATTTATTACTAGCTTCAACGCCAATAGACCTACACCAGAAAAAATATCGTGCATTACGTCAAATATTTTGTTTTTCGAAATATGAAAATACTTAGACACATGCAAGTCACAATCACTGCGCACACCGATTTCTGTACATATCCTTTGGACGTCAGCATCAGGACGTCTAAGTGCCGCAAGATGCCCTTCAAACATTTCTTTAGTTCTTTCTAATTCTGCGTGGCAGTTTCCTTCGTGCAGTTCTGCCCTACTTATTAAGCACGTCCTACAAAATTTATTTGCTGAAGGTCCAAGCAAGCCAAATACCTCATGAACAGCTAAGTTATCCAGGCAAAAAGCCGTAATAGTTGCGCGAAGAACAAAATCCTCGCCTCCTAATTTAACGTGCACATCTTCGTCGCTCTCCAGTTTTTCAAGTTCCGGAAAAAAACCTTTTAAAACTTCTTTAACACCATACTTTTTAAAATCCACCGTAAAACATAAACATAAAACGTGATTGCTACCTCACTCAGAATTCATATGGGGTGGTAAATTCTTTATTCTATAGAGCCAAACCCTCAGCTTATGCACAACTGTTTTGGATCCGATTGCGTTTGTAACCTCGATGTCATTGTAGTCGAAAGGAATTTGGAAACCTTTGAAGAAACGGATGAGATTTATAATTTGTCCCATCCATGCATGTAGTAAGAACACCGTCTTCTAAAGGCTTTGCTAAAATGGCTTCTTTAACCTTATCCTTTGATAAAACTAGGGTTAAGACATTTATGACTGACACATACTGACAACTATTCATTACGCCTTTTGGACCGAATGTCTGACGTTCTTTGTCAAGCAAGCTGTCTGTACGTTTGTTAAAAGGAATTTCCTTGCAATCTATGTATTGTCAGTGAGTTCGCAGAGCAGCTATTTGCTGCTTTAACGAACGCAAGCCGTCAAAAGGGCTGTCAAACTCGAAATGACGCATTAACTCTACAGCATCCGGATCATCGATGATTTCTCTATCGAAAAGAAAGTTCCTGACTTTTGACTGCAGGTCATGTACTGTACTTGATAGCAGTTCATCACACTCATCTATCATTTCAGATAAAGTACTTCCCGTCATGGATGGCTTTGCCTGCATTCCGCCAATCATTCTTACGACCGAGGAACGCAAATCGAATTCTTCGGCCTCATATTCAGCATCCACAGGAGTCATCGCAGCGTCAAATTCATAATCGCCCTCGTCATTTGCGTTTTCCATGTTATCTATATCAATTGGTTCACGATGAAGCCCGTCTTCATCATTCGTTGATACATGTGCTTCAGAGTTGATTACCGCTCCTTCATCAGACGAATGCTTGTTAGTATACTGACTGCATATAAAATATCGTAACCTCTCCATTTTTGGAATTCCGTTATGGCAATAATTTAATTGAACATAGACTTTTCATTTGGCTGAAATAAAATATGGGATTTCAGACAACATACAACATACTGAGAAAGTATATAATGCAACCTGTAGATTCCTACAACAATTGCAAACAATTTTTATAATCCAAAGGCTGTTGGCCTGAACCTCTCACCTCACAAATAAATTCACTTATTTATTGAAAACATAATAGAGTTCAATATGTTTTATTGGGTGTAAATACATTTTGACCATTGTTTTTACTATTTTAAAACAATAAGTGAATACCAAAAATACATATAGCAATATATTTGGTTTAAGATATGCAAAAATATGAATTATAGGCGATCAGGAAGTAAATTAGAATTCGAAGGGGAAACAACTAATACAAACGATGTCTAGCGGAGGTGGATTACTTCAGCCTATTTCGGATCCCCTTGAGTTACTCCTACAAACAAAATAATTCTGTATTACCTGAGATAACACTTGACTGCATAGGATTACTCCGAATTACATAGAGTTATTTTGGATAACTCCGCCTAAACAATTAATTCACAAAGATTTACAAACAAAAAACAAAATTGTAGGATTTTCGACTACTAAAATGGTACATCTAAAATAGTAAATCTGCAAACTTTCTACCAAAAGTGGAATAGTTAAATTGTCAATTAAAAAATCTGGTTTGCATGAAACAAAGAACGAAATTTCAACACAATAGTTCAATTTACAATAAAAAAGATACATTTCTAACCAAAAATGTAATAGTTTAAGTTTCAGTTATTAAAATAAATTTTTAACCAAATAGTTTAATTTTTAACTAAAATTACGCATCTATAACTAAAAACTGAATGTAACAAAGCAATTCGACTTTCAAGCAAGTAGTAGAATTTGTAACAACAAAAATGAAATTCCAACCAAAGGGGTTAATTTTCTTCCAAAAAATACCAATTTTCAAGAAAATACATGAATTGTAAGCGTTGAACTAACAGTTTAAGAAATGGCTTTCCCACAGCAACAAAACAAATGAATTTTTAAGAATGCAGTTAATTTTTCTACTTAGTAAATTATTGTTTTACCGAAGTTGTATTTTCAACCAAAAAAATGAAGTTTCAATCAAGAAGATTATTCTTCTAACGAAAAAATGAAATATTCGGCAAACAGACATGAATTCCATTTAAAAAATATCCATTCTTAATGAAAAGTGGAAATTAAATAAAAACATGTTTAAAGAAATGGATGAAAACTATTTGGATTACCTTTGTTAATTACTTCGAATTACTTTGTTAATCTGAATTACAAGTCAATTATTTGGATTATCTATCCTACTTTAAATTAACTGGATGACTCTGGTGTACAAAAAAAGAGTTCAATACAAGTTGTAAGTGTCAAAGAAATCATTTCTCGAGGTTCGTATTGAGATCTACGGAACAAAATTAAATAACCTACAAAATCGAAACATGGGAAGGCTCAATAAGATTTGAAAATGGCCAAAAATAAAAATTACTCTGTTTCCAGTGAATAAAGATTAAGTGCTTTAAAAGTTCTGAGCTAGTTAACCTAAAATATTAAGGCATTAAGAACGTCCGTCAATTTCTGGAAGGAATCTGTTACAGATATTAAATTCAAAATCAATTTCTCTTTCACGGATATGCAGGTTTTTCGACTTTGTACTTTAAAGTACCTGCATTATTATAACAATGATTTCATTTTCATTTTTAATTGAAATTCGCTATTTATCATAAAAAATATCGATCAATCATTGCGACAATTGGCGCACCCTTGGTAACGTGATCCTTGTCCCTACTTTTCTTTAATTGGTACTGCACTTAAATAAACTACATTGAAATTCTAGCGCTTTAAAGCATATAGATCATTTTATTTTAACTTATCAGCAGTGTAAACATAAGGTTGCTGAGAAAAGATGTTATTTTTTTACACAACGTTTTTATTCGTAGCAACAACTGAATGAGAATTTTTACCCACAAATTTGACTTGTAGAAGTAGTAAAGTAATTTGCATTTTGGTAACGCTTTACATGCGTTGCAATATATGTTGAGTGCACTTTCTGCAAGTTGAAGGGCATGTAATACTTCGTCGTGTAGTCAATCGGTTACAGTTCTCCCGGCTTTTTTCCACAAAAATGAAAATCTTTGAAAACTGAATTCGGAGATGCTAAAAAATATCATAACGGACATCCCTAGACTCTTTTTTAGGGATAATAACCAACAAAATATAATTGTGATAAATAAAAATTGTATGCATATGCATTATTATACAATGCCGTGCAAAAGTTTTTGTCCGCCCCTTTTTTTATGACTGAATAAATTCTCTTCATTTTAATGATACCAGAGTCAAAAAAATGTCTCTTCAAAAGGTTAATTGTTTTCGAAATTCTGTTTAAAATAAGCTCAGGATGAAGCTAATTTGTCTAGTTTTTAAGTAGATTTTCCAAAAATAGTGGAAATTTCATTTTTTTTCTAAATTTTCAATATCTTCCGAAATAGTCAACATTTTTCAATGTTCTTGGGTTCTTTTTCAAGCTTTTTTTCACCATATCACTACAGGTTACGAATATAAATTGTAAATATTTTCTTTTCGAATTGGAAGAACTTGAAGTTGTAATAAAAAAGTTGAATAAATTTGAAAACATCTTATCTGTAGGTAAATTAGAATAAAAGTTTAATAAATTCATATTTTGGGGAAATTACATAGAAACTTCATGATTATATGTTTTACGTATTTGACAAAAATATTTTATTCACCAAAAATAATATTTCAATTTTTCCAACTTTTTTGTTACAACTTCAAGTATTTGCAAGTCGAAAAGGAATTTTTTTCGATTTATACTCGTGATCCGTTGTGATACGCTGAAAAAACGTTCAAAATAAGCCCAAGAATATTGAAAAATGTTGACTATTTCGGAAGTTATTGAAAATTTGCGAAAACATTGAAATTTACACTATGTTTGCAGTACCTATTTAAAAACTAGACAAATTGTCTTCACCCTAGAATTATTTTAAATAGAATTTCGAAAACAATCAACCTTTTAAAGAGACATTTTTCAGCTCTAGTATAATTAAAATTAAGAGAATTTATTCAGTCATAAAAAACAGGTGGACGAAAACTTTTTCACGGCACTGTATTTATTAATCTAGGAAAAAGCCGGGGAACTCTAACACTAATAAAATTGATATTTATTCCTAAGCGCCAAGCAAGTTATCAAATATAGCATATCCTTGAAGGAGGAAATACATTACTGTGCAAAGAATTCTTGTTGCTACGAATAAAATAATTGAAGGCCTGATTAATTTCCCTTTATTATATAAAATTCACAAACCGTTTAAACTACTTACAATCTCTTAATATTTCTGGATTATGGGTGTTTTTTACGAAAATTTGTTTTTTTTTTAATAATCATGAACAATATTATTCTAAAGGTGATCAGGAAATTCAATCAATTTTATAGCGAGTTCGATTATCCTGCAATGGTGTACTTCAAGAGCACTACTTCGACCGCTTCTCCTTAATTCCTTCTCACTCCGACATGCTTCGGTGCAGATTGGAGTGAGAAGCAAGAAGTAAGAAGGAGCGTTCGAAGTGCTCTTGGAGTACACCAGTGCAGGATAATCAAATTCGATTTTCGATTATGTTGTCGCTTTACGTCAGAAATTATTGTTTTAAAACAACAATCATTATAATTACAACAAGATTTAGAATCACTGAACATTGCTGCATTATTTTAGTATTTTGCGACAGACGTGATGTGATTTTGACAATTCATGGACACTGTACTCCTCGAATGCACTTAATTTTTCTGAAAACAATTTTTAGTTAACCTCACTTTTTTCAACTGCACTTTCCCAGTTCCCATCAAACTATTCAATATTCACTCTCACGGAAAACTCCATTTTAAAAACACAATTAAGATTTCACAAGTAATAATATTTTTGTTGGTATAAAAAATTGCTTAATTGGAGTTACAATCCTCTTCAGAGTCCACTTGTTCACAAACTGCGTAAACGTAGTGTTTCGAAAACAGAACATCGCAACAGCGTCTAGGCAGCAGCACCGTGCTTGCGCCTGCGTTATAGGTCGAACGCCTTTAATTTCAGCGCTGTATTCAAACTTTTATTTTCTTCAAAATTCTTTAAAATTGCATTAAACAGTTTTGTAAGCAAAATGGTAATTTTTATACTGTTTAAGAATGCGGGATACGTAAAATCAAATAGTGTCATTCGTTTCCAAAATTTAAGAGTCAATTTTTCAATTAAGAAAATCTGGATTTAGTTTTTCTCTGATTAATTGTGCAGTGATGTTATCAAAAACCAATTCTTCTGACTTTGAACGAATTATTAACGGTGTAATAAAAAATTTTATTTTATTTTCTATCAAAGATTTTAGAAAATTTTAATCAATTTTATTTTTACATTTTTTAGAACGCTATTTTGGTTTCCTGATTTTTTTTCGTATTAATCACACGTTTGTGATAAAATCCCATAACTTATGACTATCTAAACTAAATTTGATTTATTCTGTAACATAACATACTAGCATAAATTTAAACCTATATTTATCTTGCTCTTTGAATATATCTTAATTCAACAGAACACTAAATGATTGACGATCAAAAATGAAATAGAAATTCTAGCCTAATCTTTAGATTAGAATATTTAGTTAGTGAATATTTGATATAAAAATCGAAAAAAATGTATTTGAAGTTTATTATTATGTTAAGATGAGTTAATTGAAGCTTAAAATAAAAATATAAAATATAAATTGAGATAACATGACACTTTCTTTATTAAAACTCAAAAACCAGCAGAAAGTATTAAAAAACATACTCAATAAATTAGAGTAGAGAGTTAGTCAAAGATACAAGGGTCTTGAGAGGTCCTGAATGCAATACTGACCATTACCTTCTGATCTCAAAAATTAACTTAGGTCGGGGTTGGAGAAA
>NC_046659.1:31585769-31606196 GCF_010883055.1 Belonocnema kinseyi | reverse complement strand
AATTAACGCAAATAAAACAAAAACTATGGTGTTCGAAGGAAATAGTGAGAAAACGCTATGCAATATTTTATTAAATGATGAGAGAATTGTACAAGTTGATAAATTCGTATACCTTGGTAGCTTATTTACTAGGGACGAGGAAATAGATGAGGAGTTAGATAGATGCATAAATGAAGGTAAGAAGGTTATTGGTAGAGCAGGGCCCCTTATCAGAAGTAAAGACATGAGATTCTTGCGCATAATATGCGGGAAAATTCTAATGGACAAAGTGATTAACGACATAATTCTCATAGAACGTGGTGCAGAAGAGACGTTAGTAGACAGATGGGAAATAAATCGGTCATGATGGTTCGGGCATGTTGAGAGAATGCCAATTGAACGACTAACGAAACAAGTGCATCAATGTAAAGTAAATGGCAGTGTGCCCAGAGGCAAACCGCGGAAAGAATGGTTAGCTTGTGTGAATGAGACCGTAGTTTCAAGAGACACAAGGCAGTGTCTCCAGAACGTGGGATTTTTCGGCCCCCACCTATCTCCCATCTGGGAGTGACACATTCAAACGTAGCGTGTCGGAGAGTCAGGTCTATTAAATGCTGCTAAGCGCAGCCTCGTGTGAAACCGAAAATGCGCGAGCAAGAACCCGAGCTCTCCCTAGTTAAATTCTGCGAAGACCAGCCTCGTGTAAAGCCGAAAATGCACGAGCAGGAACCCGAGCTCTTCCGACCTCACGAATGACGATCTAGCTGCTCCTCAAATTTATTCAGGTTTTGAAATCCCAAGTTACCTGAAAACCATTATGCTTATTGCAAAGAGGCAAATATAATTGACTTTATGTAAATATATAAAGGAGACAAGACTTCTGGGTCTAAAATCTTTCAAATTTAGTTTTGCATGCCTTAGTCATATTTTTAGTAAACAATGGATTTTTAACAAATAAAAAACAAATTTTCGACAAAATAGTTAAATTTTCAACCTAAGAAATTACTTTTAAAAATACATTTTTGAACTTAAACATTGTAGTTTATAATGAAGTTTGCAGTTGAAAAAATTGATTTTTAAACCCAAATAAATTCGAATTTTCAACAAAAGAAATTAATTTTTATCTAAAACAAATTAATTTTTATAGAAGAATGATTCGCCAACAAAGAAGATAAATTTATAACTAAAAAGAAGATTTTTCAATAAAAAAAAGTGTCAACAAAATTGTTAAATTTTCATATATAGAAACGAATTTTAAACTAAGAAAAATAAGTATTCGATCAAAAATGGACCTGTTAAATTTTCTGATAAAAAATGGAATTTTCAAGGAAAGAAATTAATTTTCAACTAAAATTATAATGTTTCAACGAAAAATTGAATAGATCAATTTTCAGTTTGAAAATAATTATCAACCCCAAAAAATCAAAGTTTCAACAAAATATTTAAACTCCCAATAAAAAAATGAAATTTGCGAACAAATATTTTAATTTTCAAACCAAGAACTTTCTACCGAAAAAAGAAATTCAAAATTTTCAAAATCAATTTTAAAACAACAAAAATTTTTGTTTAAAAATAAATAAATTTTCAACGAAAAACGGTTACATTATCAGTTTAAAAAATCAATTTATAACCAACAATTTTTCAGCAAAATAGTTTAATTTCCAAAAAAATAGATGAACTTTTAACCATTTTATACCAAAATAAAAGAAATTTCAACAAAAAATGCATTTTCATCCAAATAAATGAATTCTTGATTAAAGTAAATGAATTTTTAAACAAGAAGAATAATTTTCTACCAAAAAAGAAGAATTTTTGACTGAGAAAGGTCAATTTCCTACCAAAAAGATTCAACCAAAAATGATACAATTAAATTTTTAGTATAAGAAAATGTTTTTTCAACAGAAAAAAAATCTAATTTTCAACAAAACAGTTAAATTATCAACCAAAATAGTTATTTTAAAAAATTTTAATTTTAAAATAGTTTGATTTTTGATGGAAGAAATGAATTTTCAACTGAAAAATGTTTTGAAAAAACACACACAATCGAATTTACGACAGAATAGTTCAATTTTTAAACATATAGTTAGATTTTCATTTAAAAAATTATTTTTCAAGCAAAAATGGAATGGAATGAATTCTGAGAGAGGATTTTTAGAAAATCACAATTTTTAAAAATCATTTCGTAATTTTTCCATATTATATAATTTTAGAAAAAATAAGGAATTTAATTGTCATTAAGCTTTCTTGCGCAATTTTGTCGCACCAATTTTTTGTTATGTTTATGTTGGTTTGTAAAATTTGCTTTAAAATTTCAGTAAGCTTACGAGATATTCAGAAATTCCGAAACGATTAAA
Organism: Belonocnema kinseyi; assembly: GCF_010883055.1. Taxonomy (NCBI): domain Eukaryota; kingdom Metazoa; phylum Arthropoda; class Insecta; order Hymenoptera; family Cynipidae; genus Belonocnema; species Belonocnema kinseyi. Next base: position 31,603,863 of record NC_046659.1, on the reverse strand, counting down.
AAATAATTCAAACTTCCAAAAAAATCAGAAAAAATTTGAATAATTTTCAAAAATTAGAAGATTAGAAGGTCTGAAAATATTAGAAAAAGGAATTATTTTTTTAATAATCATTTGAAAATTTTTAATAATTTTTATTTACAAAAATGTACTTCAAAAAAAATCAAAAAGATTTTGAAACGCATCAAACGATTTCCCAAAATTTAAAAGAAGAGTTTATAAGATTTTAAAGCAAAATGTTTCAATTTATAAGATTAAACAGTTTTAAAACACGAAAATCATCCAGTAAGTTCAAGAAATATTTAGAAGAATGGAAGAGATTTAAATATAATTTTAAACCTAAATTTTTTAGAAATGCAAATTTTCAAAAATTTCGAAAAAATAAACTTTAGAAGCTTTAAAGGAATTCCGAAAGATTTCAAGGAGATAAAATTATTTTTCTTAAAATTCCTGTGAAAAGTTTAGAAGATTATGTAAGTCAAGTTTTTGACATCTTGAATGCTTTTTAAAAATTTTAAGAAAAATGTAGTAAGTTAAAAATATTTTTTTGGAATTCATTTTGTTTTAAACATATTGAAAATATTTAAAAACTTGAAAAAATGTCTCAAAATGTATAAATTTTTCATTGATATCTTCCAAACTTCTAAATGTCCTAAACATCTTTTAAAAAGACACGAATTTTTTAAATATTTTTTTAAATCCAATAAAATAACCAAATTTAAATTGCTCTAGGTTCTTTTTTAATACATCTATTTTTATGCTATTTTAGGCTATAATGACAATTTTGAGGATTTTAAGAGAAAAAGTCAAAAAGTTATTAATTTGACCTCATTCATTCATCATTTGACAAAAATGTTGTTAAATTTTCCTTTGAATGTGATGTGGAAAGGAATTTCATTAAAAAATGTGTGGTGTTTTCTGAACAGAAAACTGCATGCATTTCTGAACTTTCGTATTTTCATTTTTTAAGTGTATTTTAATCTGCCTTTGTTTAGTGAAAAATCATATGCTGAAAAACGATAAGAGAAATATCTATTTCTTTAGTTTCAACTATAATTTGAAACGCGATTCTTTACAGTATTTCACTAACTAATGGAGATATTTTTATAATTTTATTCCTGAAATCTATTCCCTAAGGTCAAACATGGTACACAAATATCATAAAATTTATAAAACACCAACTATTTACATGATTTTTTAAAATAAAAATCAATGTATATCATATTAAAATAAATTTTGGCAATATTTATAAAAGTATTATTATTTTTAATTAAAAAAATTAACGTATAGAGAATGCAGTTTTTATTTGGAATTTTACGACGGCCTTTTGTACCATGTTTGTAAGATCTAAATTTTGTAACTTTGAGATTAGTATTTTAAGGCTCTAAATATTTTACAAAGATTTCATATACAATAAAATAAGTTTTATCAGTTTGTTTATAAATTTATATGTAAATAATTATTATGAAATTCTTAAGGAAATTAAAAAAAAGATTTTCGAATATATCAGATGTATCAGAAAAGATCCTAGGAGATTTTAAAGACATTTTATTTTTATTCTATAGGATTTTAAAAAATATTATGAAAATTTCTTATCTATTTAAAACGTTTCGAATTATTCAAAATATTGGTAACTCTCTCGAGTTTTTATCAAAAATTAAAAAAAAAAAACATTCAAAATGTAGAAAAAAATGTCCTTATAATCTTCTAAATTTTCTCAAGCATTTTAAGAAACTATATTTATTCTCCTGAAACCTTTCGAGATTCTTTTAAAGTACCTAAAGTTTATCTTGCGTTTCTAAAACACTTCTAAAGTTTAAATTTGTTTGCATTTCATCAAGTCTACTAACTACTTCCTGAATTCACTTGATTATTTCCTTTTCACTAACTTTTTAATCTTATCAAATTGAAGCATTTTGCTTTAAAATCTTATCCACTCTTCTTTTAAGTTTTAGGAAATCGTTTGATGTGTTTAAAAATCTGCTTGAATTTTTTTTGAAGTACATTGTTTTAAATAAAAAATTATTAAAAACTTTCTCACGATTATTAGAATAATAATTCTGTTTTTCTAATCTTGCCCGACCTTTCAATCTCTAATCTTTAAAAATTATTCAAAGTTTTCCTAATTTTTTTTTCTGCAAAATTAAAAATTAAATGCCTTTTAAAGTTTTCAGATACTTTGAGAATATTTGAAATCTTTTGCAATGTTTTGAAATGTTTGAAAATAATATTTTCAAATTAATTGTTGGAAATAAAAAACTATGTTAATTATTCCTTTAAAAATCTTTACAAGTTTTAATCCTTTTCGAATCGTTTCAAAATTTTTGAATATCTCTTAAACTTACTCAAGTTTGAAAGAATTATGTTACTTAATGTTTCTAAAGTTAAGTATTATGGAAAAATTACAACATTTTGCTTCAAAATATTTTGCGTGCTTTTTAGACATTTTAGGAGATAATGAAAAACGTTTTGTAATCTTTTTTCAATTTTCTGTTAGAATTCATTCCAAAACAATTATTTACATTTTTTCCCAAGGAGTCTTATCAAAATTTAATATAAAAGTCTGAAATGTTAAGTGTATTTAAATACTACAATTTTTGATGTTTCCATATTTTCAGAAATAATTCAACAAATTATATGTGTAATGAAAATAAACTTTTTTTAAATCTCACTGAACTTATTCCAAGTTATCTTTTTTGAATTTTCAAAATTTATATAATTACTTATTCCGATTGGAAATAATTGCACCTATTGCGATTAAAATCCGGGATTCTGCTTGCGAAGAAATGTGGTGAAAGTAATTAAAAAAAAATCATTCGAATTTTAATTTTAAAGACTGATAATTGTACACAATTTCCAGGCGCATGTTTCTTATTCTTCTACAAGAATTTTAGGTTTTTCAGTTTTTTAAATCAGTTTATCCTACGTTTCTAAAACTCCTCTGAACATTAAATTCTTTTTCAATATCATCAATTCTACTCAATATTTATTGAATTTATTCGATTATTTGCACTTCTAAAAAATTTGAAATATTATCGAATTCAAAAATGTTGATTTTAAAACCTCTTACACTCTTTTTCGAAATTTTAGGAAATTGTTTGATGTATTTAAAAATCTTCTTCAATTTCCTTTTAAAGCACATTTTTCAAAATAAAAAATTATTAAAAATTTTCAAACGTTAATTAGGAAAATAGTTTTTTTTCTAATCTTGTGAGGTCTTCTAATCTTTAAAAATTATTTAAATTTTTCCTGATTTTTTTATTTTGCAAAATTAAACCAAAAGAATTGCCTTTAAAATTTTTCAGATACTTCGACAATATTTGAGGTATTTTTGAATGTTTTGAAATGCTCTAAATAATCTCCTGAAATTAATTTTTCGAAATAAAAAATGATTTTTAAAGCAACATATAATTTTAAAAATTGTGTAACAAAATTGCACAAGAAGGCATAATAAGAATTATGTTCCTTAATTCAAGATGTAAAAAATTGACTCATAATCTTTTAAATTTTGTCCCAGGAATTCTAAGAAAAATAGCTTTACCTCCTTGAAGTCTTTCGGAATTCCTGTAAAGTTTCTAAAGTTGATGTTTGCATTCTTGAAAAATCTAATTTTCTAACAGAATTTAAGTTTAAAATTCGATTCGAATCTCTTCAGTTCTTCTTAATATTTCTTGCATTTACTCGATTATGATCTATTGATTATAATCTTACCAAACTGAAACATTTTGCTTTAAAATCTTCTACAGTCTTCTTTTAAATTTAAGAAAATCCTTTCACATGTTTTAAATCCTTTTTTAATATTCTCATAAAGTATGTTTTTTAAAATAAAAAGTAATTACAAATTTTCCTACCAATCTTGAAAAAGTCATGTTTCTAATCTTGTCGGATGACCTTCTAAGCCTTCTAATCATTAAAAACTATTGAAATTTGCTCTGATTTTCTTTGAAATTCGGCAAAATGAAACAGATTTTTTAAAATCTTCAGATTCTTTATTGATTATTTTAGACATAGTTGAAAATGTATTGGAATTTTTTAAATCAATTTTTCAAAATAAAAAATTACATTAATTATTCGTAGAAACCTAAAGGAATTTGTTCATTTTCGTGAAACCTTACAAAATTCTTGAAAAAATCTTTTCAAATTTTAATTATTTTCTAATCGTTTCAAAATTCCTGAATATATTTTAAACTTACGCAAATTTGAAAGCACATTTTTTAAGCAAAAATAGATTTTAAAAAGAGTGCAATAAAATTGCGCAAGAAGGCTTGATAAGAATTAATTTCCTTATTTTTTTCTAAAATTATAGAACATAGCAAAATTACCTGAACTTTCATTCTCTTGACAACCTGCGAAATTCAGTTTACTTAAAAACTCCTCCAAATAGCTCGTTAGCCACCGAAAACGAATCGTGGAGTCGGCCGGGCTCTGGCTCGTGCTCGTGCATTTTCGGCTCTACAGGAGGCTGGCCTACGCAACATGTAGCAGAGCCGACTCACGGACAAGCTACGTTTGAATGTGTCGCTTCCTGGTGGGAGAGCGGTGGGTGCCGAAAAATCCCACGTTCTGGAGACACTGACATAAGAAGCCACAGAAACACGAGAGCCTGCACTAAAAAATGCATGGACATAAAAGAAGCTAGAGAAGTATGTCAGGACAGAAAAATATGGCGACACATAGTTAATAAAAAGAGTGGCAGTAGAGTGAATGACGCCTAAAGTAATAGACCTTGGTTACCAATGGACCCAAGTAGGGAACCTTACATGACAGCTTTGTGTGGATCTTTACTTGGGATGATTGCTAGAGAGATTAATCAGCAACCTGGGTCAGAGCAGTGTTACGAAACAAACTTGTTATTTAAATAAATATCACGACAATTCTAGATCAATCTAAAAATTTGATATCCCTTCGTCGCATTACCCCCTTGCCCACCGAGCGGGGAACTTAATTTCCAAAAAGAACGTTTGATATTCTGTAGCAAATTTTTAATAGGTTTGGAGCATTTTTCGGAAAAACATTACCTATATATAAGCACTTTTAATTCGATATATTCTGTAGTTTCAAGATATCGATTTTTTTCTAGAAATGATTCATTTTTTATACCATTTTTCATTGCTATTCCGAGAGATTAGTCACGATAAAAACTAATTTAATATTCTAAAATTAATTTTGCTACCACTAGTCGCAAGGATTGGTTATAAATTTCTCACATACCCTGCTCCTTTCGAAGTACACTCTCCCTTTAAGGGATTGTCGATAATTTTGACACAGCCCCTCTCCCGTTTCGAGAACCGCCCCTAAGGGTTTAATGTTAATTTTATTTTGCCCTTCTTCAAGCAAATATTTCGTCATGGTGTTCAGGAAAGGCGGTGGAAGAAATAATGGAGTTGAGTGGAAGTTGAAGTGGAGCGGAAAGGCGGTGCAGGAGGGGAAAGAGTTTTTGTACCTGGGCTTCATGTTTCGGAGGAATGTGGTAGTGAATAATCATAAAAAGTAAAGAGTGAAAAGGGCAAATGTAGTGATGAGGCAGTTGTAGGAGCTAGGAAATAAGTTGTTCGCAGATGATTTGGAAAAAAAATGAAATTTGTAGAGTCGTTAGTGTTAAGTGTCTTATTTTATAGAATAGAGGTGTGTAGATGGAAGGAAAGTGAGGAGGAAAATAGAATAGAGGGGCCGAGGGTCTGTGCACTAAGTATTCCGGAAGTCAGATACCCGACTTCTGACGGATTTCTACAAAGATCGCTGAAGGTGATCTCGGTGATCTCAGTGATCTCTGTGCCTGCTCCTCATACTACCTAAGAATACTTTAGACTTCAGCAAATCCTACCATGACCGAGAAACTGCCACTCGTCACGGGCAAATGTCGTTAGTCTCTTTTTGACAGCAATATAAATAAGTGGGAGTAAGCGACAGAGTATTGGAATGAAGAATAGTTGCGAAAATAAGTGTTATTTTCATAATATTTCAATTCATTTTTAAGAAAAAAAGGAGTATACATAATATAAAGTAGAAAGATGCAGATTTTATATCCATAATAATAGGAAGAAGAATGCAGAACTTTTATTTTTAGTTGAAAAGAACAAGTAATGAAAAAGTGTATAAACACTTTTACACGTTTCCATTGAGATACATTCAACCCAAAGGTACGAAAACCATGAATGTTTCTCTTGATTTCGTATCTGGGATGACTGACACAATTTTTTTTAATGCAAAATTTTTGCCACAGCCGTTTTGTAAGTAAATATATTTTTATGAGAGAAAGATTGTTCCTAAGAAAAATTGCTACAAAATGTCTTCCTTCATAATGTCTTTTCTCAAATTGATTTATTTGAAATCTTGATTATTTTATTTTAAAAGGTAAAACTTCGTTTTTACTCTTTTATACCAGTGAAAAAATCAGAACAGACAAAATTTTTTTCTTCGAGATATCTGAAAGATATTTTTTTATTTTGAAAATGTTATCAGCTAATGATAAAAAGTTTTAAGTGTGGAAAAACATGTGAGGATGAGTATCTTTATAGGTTTTCCACTGAATATAATTATATCGAGAACAAGAAACTTGAAAAAAGAAACTTTTAATCAAGTAAAGCAATCAATTTTTTTTAGAAAACGAAGTAATATTGAAAATTACGAAAGAGATTTTTTTTAGCAAATTTTTTAAGGAACAATTTTGCCTTTGTTATTTTTTCATAACTCGCTTCTTTTTCGAGAACACTAAGTATTTTTTTAAATTTTATTAAATGGATTATGTTAAAAAACCGCTCCTGTGAAGAATTCCTTTTTTTTAATCGAAAAATAGTTGTAAGACATCCCAGATACAAAATCAAGAGACAAATTCTCGTTGAAGTAATTTCAACGGAACCGTGTTTCAATAATCATAAGGGTTGATTTGCAAATTTCACTTCTTTAATTGCACAAAGGCTTCTAAATTAAAATGGTGACTAATAAAAATTTTAAAAATATTTACGTTCTGAGTAAGACACTTAATTCAATATCCTATTATTTACCATTTTAATGTTGAAGCCTTTATATACAATTAAATCATTTTTATTTCAAAAAACCTTTAGACAGTTAAAAGTGTCGTAAATTGCATTGACTTATTTCGTTTTTCTATCCGCTTCCTTTTGACATTAGTTGAAGTTTTAAAAATACAAAGAAGGAATGTAGGTATCGAAAGCATTCTTCATTAAAGTGAAAACTTGACGTAGAATAATAAAAAATTCAACATTTGGTAACATCGTAACATTCAACAATAAGTAAGTAACAATTAGAAAATCTAGCAATCTACAGATCTCTGCAAATGCTCGTGCAAATGCGAGGCCTCAACTGGCTAAGTCTCTTGCGCACGCCTCGGTGTACAGATCCGAACCTAACCCGACTGCTGAGACGGTTGGGAGTACTGGCCAGTGTTGGCAGATGGTTGGCACCACCTCACCATTCGCTGATATAGGATATATGACAAAGAAAAAGGACCGAGAATGAGCTCAATTTTGATTCCCAAACACAAGAGCGCGAAAATTTATGAATTACTTTGAATTTAAATGAAGCAAGCGGTCCTCACAAAATTATCGTGTTTTTCAGCATTATCGTCAATGTTCTATGTAACATAGTGAAATAGAAAAAATTATGTGACAAAAGCGATAATTATGTGACATCTTCCAACACAGGCACTGGCTCGGTTTCCTCTCCGGTTTCCCGAATACTCCCAATACTACTACTCGACTACTCGCGACTTCTCAAAGAGTGCTCAGAGATCTCTAAAGACTACTACTGAATCCCATGATACCGATGCTCGATTCTAAGTGGTAGTCCGGAGAATTATTCAGTGTACCGCCCCTCGACAGGAGAGGTATATAAAGTGGATACTAGGGTTGGCAAGGAATAAGCCTAATTATATTATTAGGAGGGAGACGGAGAGGAATACGCCTAATTGTATTATTAGGAGACATACAGAGAGAATGAGATCAGGGATTATAACAGAAAATAGAGCGTTTAAATATGAGGAAAAATCTTTGGAAAACGGGAGAAATTTTCTGGCTAGCGAGGGTTCATGGAAGAAGGAGAACAGGAGAAGGGGTAGGAAGATAAAGGTTAAAATGGAAAGGTATCTAAGAACGATTGGAGTGTATATAGCTGAATTGAGAAGGATGCACGAGGAAGGACGGAAGGTATATGAAATGATTAAGAAAAGAGCGCAATACTTATGTGAGAAAGAATAGAAAGGAGGTCAAGAGCTTATAGCGATGATTAGATATGGGTGCATAGAGTATTTTTATAGGTTCTGGCTTTCTATGGAGAAGAGGATATTTGTATTGTGCTGAAAGGGTGATGCAAGAATAAAGCACTAGTTGGACGAGTGTGAGGAAATGGAAAGGAGTGGGATAAGTATGGAGCTCTTATTACATGAAAGGGGGGACAAAAGGGTAGTAGTATTGCTGAAGGGGGTGGTGAGTAAGAGGGAACAGAAGATAAGGAAAGACGAAGAGGAACAGAGAAGGAAAGATTGTAAATATTAGATAAGTATTAGGTATTAGCCGCGCAGGCAAAGTGTGACAGTGCGAGGCAAAGCGAGAAAGCAGGTACATACGCACGAGGTGAAGCAAAGTGAGGAAGGCAAGGTGATGAGAACGAGCAGTCTTAGAGATAAGGTGTGCATGGATGTTAGTTTTTAAAGTTTAGTTTTAAGAAAATGCTGTAAGAATGGAAGTTTAAGCAATTTTTTTTAAGGCCATCAGGCTAAAAAATAAACGTTTATCTATATTAAATTTTATATACAAACACCTAATGAGGATGCTGATTGCAAAAAACCTTATTAGAAACTGCTTTAAAAACTGGCAGCCTAACATATCCATAGATATCCTCGAGCTTGAGCCCGGCTAATGTAAAAGTTCTTAAAATGGACGACAGATAGCGTAGTACTATTCTCTTTTTTTACTCAGTAAATTTATAAAATAAATTTATTATTATAAAATTCCTAAAATAAGAAGCACTCTAAAAGTCCGTAGGCATCAAGCAAACGACAGTGTCCTATACTTACGTGGTGAAATTGCAAGTAAGAACTTCTATTATATATAAGTAATATGTTCACATTAAGATTGTACGTGACTTCTAACCTCAAATTGAGAAAAAAAATGTGTCGAATTATAAAGTCTAAATACGTTGTTAATTTTTGTAATGGTGTTTAAAACTTTAAATTATATAATAAATATGACGAACGTAAATTAGGAAATTATTGTACATAGATTTTGATAAAGCAGATGATGAAGATGAATCAAAACCCGGCGAAATAATGAATAAATGCCATCACTTGGAAATTCGAATCAGATTGGAGAAAGTGTTTTAAATTTCAAACCTTTGTGAATTCAGTTGTCATCTTCAGTTAAAATAACATATATTTTTCATAATTTCTTTTAATTTCATTCGAGCTCGACCCAGACTATATCACCAGGCCAGGGCCTAGTTTTGCCGAGTCTGGACCCTGTTTGGGCCATGCCAATATTTATGCACGGTTGAGATACAATATGCCGGAAAAGAAGAAAAGTACATATTAGTAAATATAGAATTGCAATGACAGTGCGAGAATGACCTTGACATTTTGAATAAGTTTCACACACGAGCGGTAATCGGCGAAACCTCGCTGACATTGCGGGAAGAAAAAAGAAGGAGAAAGTCATTAGCCACTTAATCATGCGTTATCGTGTGTGCTTAATGTTCCGTCAGGAAGGAGTGTCTGGGGAGTGAGCTCGGCATTAAGTATACAAGCACCAACAGAGGGGAGGCATCCATTTGTATTTCTTCGCCTCCCTGTCAATATAACCGTCATGCATCGTAGCGTGAGCAACAGATCACTCACCAGCCTTTCATGTTGTGCTTCAATAATACTTTAACCTTGATATAATGTTCGAAGATTAAAGCAAAGTAGTTTAAAGTCAATATTTAACTATTTCTTTAACAATGTTCAACAGTTCCTTTTGAAGAAAAAATAATGTTATCATTTTTTTAAATTATGAAAGTGATGTTTCAAAGGTCCAGCTACTTCTTTGATTTCAGATTTTTTTAAGTCCACATTTGGAGCTAAAAAAATTTTTTTTTCTCAAAAGTTACTTTGCTCATACATTAAAGATATAATGAAAGAATAAAATAATAATTTTTGTTATTTCCTTACAATTAATGTTCTAAATGACCATGAATCATTTTTTTTTCTCATGTAGAATAATATACACACAGGAGTTCATCTACAATTTAAATAAAAGTGCACAAAACTATCCTGAGATTACAGAATATTCTCCACAATGAATAAATTTAAAGAATGTACACCGGGTGACACATACATTTTTAATTTCAAAAAATTAAAAGATGAAATATTTCTATGGTTAGAAGATTCCTACGCAGAAACAAAATATTTCACGAAAAATTTCAATCAGTTTAAAGCCTTCGTGATTCCGCAATCTCGATTGCCCATTTCCAATAGCAACCGATAGAAAAATGTCAAAAGATAGTACACGTAAGGTCAAGGGGCCCTCCATATAACACGTGGAAACTTTAGTGGGGGGGGGCAAAATTACACGCTAGACCACCAGGGGGCCGGTGGGGGGGGGGCTAAAATCCACGTGGACACACATTTCTCTAAATCTGTGGAAAATATACTGAAATGAGACAAGGTATACTCTAGGTATACTCGAACTTTTATATTGTACTCGCGCATAATATAATTTTTATTTTCATTTTTATTTTTATTATAATTTTTTTACGACTTTTCCTTTGAAATTCAAATCATGTTTAAGCTCACGTTCATAAGCTAATCCGAACTTTTTCAGCTAATTCATCGCTCCCTTTGGACTTCTTGGAGTTTCAGTACTCACTAAAATTTCAGATACTTTTGTTTTCACAGTCAACAGTTCAAAATTGATTGACTGACTAACAGCTGTTAGTGTATTTTGCAACAATTTATCGTTCAACTTGTCAAAAATTCGAGTGAAAAAACGTAATTTTAGTACTCTTGAAACCCACGGCGGATAATTGTTTAAACGCAAAGAACTAAAAATAAGTTTGACTGGCAGCTTCTCGGTGTTACCAAAATGGACTGGCAAACTGTCAAACATGTCAAAAATTCGAGTAAAAAAACGTAATTTTATTACTCTTTAAACCAACGTGACATGATTGTTTGAATGCTAAAAGCTAACAAGAAGTTTCACTGGAAGCTCGTCAGTGGTGCCAAAGTTGCCTGGCAGGCTGTCAAACATGCCAAAAATTCGCCTGAAGAAACGTCATTTTAATACTCTTGATACCCATTGGAGATGATTTTTAGGTGCAAAAAACTAACAAAAATTTTGACTGGCAGCTCCTGAGTGGTGCCAAACTTGACTAGCAGGCTGTCAAACATATAAAAAAAATAACAGGGTGGCAATTAGAAACTTCATTTTAGTACTCTTGAAACCCATATGGGATGATTGTTTCGGTGCAAATAACTAACAAGAAGTTTGACTGACAGTTCCTGAGTGGTACCAAAGTTGACTGGCAGACTGTCAAATATGCCAAAAATTCTAGCAAAGAAACGTCATTTTAGTACGCTTGAAACCCATTGGGAATGATTGTTTAAATGCTGAAAACTAACGAAAATTTTGACTGGCAGCTTCTTGGTGGTGCTAAAGTTAACTGACAGACTGTCAAGCATATAAAAATGACAGGATGAAAATTGGAACAGTCATTTTAGTACTTCTGAAACGTATGGGGGATGATTTTTTAGTTGCTACAAAGTAAGTTCATAATTGATTGACTGTTCCTCAGTGGTGCCAAATTTGACTGGAACACCGTCTAGCATGACGAAAATTTTAGTGAAAAAATGTAATTTTAGTACTTTTTAAACTCATTGAGAATGATTGTTTTGGTGGAAACAACTAACAAAGAACTTGACTGGCAGCTCCTGATTAGTTCCAAAGTTAACTGACATTTTAATTAGCAACTGAATAAAAGTTTTGTCCTTTTCATGAACTAAAATTTTCATCCATAGGATACTTATCTAAAACTAATATGTATATGAAAAATAGAAACTACAAAAATCTCACTTTTTAAGTAAATTCACAGCTCACAACAATGGATTTCAAGAGTACTAAAATGACGTTTCTTCACTTGAATTTTTGGCATGCTATACAGTCTGCCAGTCAACTTTGGCACCGCCGAGAAGCTGCGAGTCAAATTTTTTGTTAGTTCTTAGCATCCAAACAATCATTCCCAATGGGTTTCAACAGTACTAAGATAACGTTTTTTCACTCGAATTTTCGGCATGTTTGACAGCCTGTCAGTCAACTTTGGCACCACTCAGGAGCAGCTATTCAAACTTCTAGTTGACAATGAAAACAAAAGAATGTGAAATTTTAGTGAGTACTAAAAGGACGTCCATGGAATTGTCGCGAGCTTCCGGACATTCTGAAGACTTATAAGGTCTATATTTTCATAAAATATGTCGACGTGGACAAGTAAAAAAGGGGGGGGGGGTATTTGTCCAAATTCCACGGCTGTCCACGAGTGGGGAGGGAGGGGTCAAAAAGTGGTGAAAAATTGTCCACGTGGTATATGGATAGCCCCCAATCTGCTTTATTCGTGTTTATATCTGCGTCAGGTAAATTATAGAAAAAAAAATTCTTAAGTTCTTCAGTAATTTTTAAACGATAAACTTATATTTTGGCTATCTCGAACATGAAGATTTTTTTGACGCTCGGTATACATTGTGTTAATTCATTTATTATGGAGCATATGTTCTTTTTTATTTATATGAATTCCTACGTATGTTATTCTAGATAAACAATTTCTGGTGTCCTACAATTTTTAATTTAAATATATTTTAACTATTAAACAAAATGTATTCAAAGTTTTGAAAATAAATTTAATTTTTTGTTTAAATTTGTTAAAAACAGTATAAATTTATAAAGTGTAAAATCGTTATATTGACATACTGCAGTACTTTTAATTTAATTTTACGGAAGAAAGTTATTAAAAAATGAATTTTGGCAGACACGGAGAATCGAACACTAACTGCCAAGCTGTGGTTTGAGTGCCGAGTTTCATAGGAATTGAAGAGAAGTTTTAATGAAATACAACCATACTAATAACTTTTATTTTTAACCCACCCTTACGCCCCCCACCCTTAAAGCACCCTACATATGACCAAAAATGTAAAAAAACTATATTTTAACGTATTATTGTTGTTTTTTAGCAATTTCTAACGGCTTTTTTCATCAAAGTAATTGCTAATAGACAACTTGAATACATCACATGCCTTTTTAAACCTGTTCTTTATTTAAAGAAATGTAACTCATTTGAACAATCTCAAGTGCGAACTGCCGGAGCTGAATACATGACCCAGTGTTGTTCCAGTTGATTATGGAAGGTTTGAAATTCCTAAAGCTCGGCAAATGGTAAATTAATCGAAGTCTTCTGCAAAATCTTGAACTAGCTTGACATTTTGTTCACGACCAACATTTTCTTCGTGACTCTGTACATGAGCACCTATGTCGGTTAATTTATTTGCTAAATTCTTCTGATGAATATTGAGCAGATATTGTCCCATGAGCATTCTCTTTATAATAGCCCAATATTATCTGGAAATAAAATAGAAAATAGTTTTAAATCTGAGAACAATACAATTGCTGCCCACGCATTTTAACTAAAAATTATTCGATTTTTGAAGAACATTTTTCTTTGGCTGTCACAATTGGGCTGAAGACATCTTTCTCGAGAATTCCTATGAAAGAAACACAATTATTCCATTATTATTAAAATAAGTTTGAAAATATAATTCCCATATCAATCAATATCAACTTTAATATAACTTACTTCTTCCATCGGCAGTCGTCAATGCAGCTATTGCTCTGTTTCTTTAGTATACTTGCATCATCAGATTCACTTGTGCCCTTTCTTTTTCGAAGTGTACTGACTGTGGAAGAAAACGAGATAATTAGAAAAAATACATATCATAAACTTCAGAAAAAGTAAAGGATCATATAATCATATTGTAAATTGGCAAAATTAAATTTTTCGTAGGGAAAATCAACTGCGAATTCTTAAAAGTATTGATTAGAATCGTACTAAAGATAATTCAATAATACTCACTTTCTTCGTCATTAGTACTAAATATGCTTCGCTTCTTTGGTGTACCTTTCTCTTCAGATTTACTGGTTGCCTTTCTTTTTGGAGCTTTCGTAACTGCACAAGAAAATTTAATTATTCCATTATACATAAACTTCGGAAATATTAAGGATCATACATTTATATTGTGACCCTCACAGCAATAGGATATGCCAGCATATCCCATTTGATCCCATTTATCTCCCAGGTTGTCCCAAGGATAACCCGTCGGATATCCCACAATACGGAAATTTGGATATCCTAGGGATAACCCTGGGATATCCCTGGGATAGCCTTGGGACAACCTGGGAGATAATTGTAATCATATGGGATATCCCGGTATATCTTATTTCTGTCAGGGGAATTTTCCAAATTAAATTTGATTCTAGGGAAAATCAACTACGAATTAGGAAAGTATTGATTCGAATTTTTGTCTTCATGAATATAAATTTTAACTTTACCATTATCATGTCTTGGAGTTTGGGGTGGACTTGCTTCTGAGGCGCTCATTGAGTCGTTTTTTCCGTCGTCATCTGCAATTCTAAAATCGCAAATTCAATCTCCAGAAAACTTATTAAATTAATTAATATGTAGTTAATATGCTGCGCTTGAGAAATGTACATTCGTCTTCAGATTCACTGTTCACCTAAGTTTCGTAATTGTGGAAAAAATACCAGCAAGAAATACATATTAGGATCTTCGAAAGCAGTATAGGGATTATACGATTATATTGCAAATCTGAAAAATAAAAATTGATGTAATCGAAAATCAACTGCGAATTCTTAAAACTATAAATTCGAATGTTTCTCTTAATGAACATAAATTTTTATTTTCACCCGAATTTTTTCAAGGAATTTTAACTGGAATTGGTGCTGAGGAGCTCATAAAGTCGTTTTTTTCGGCGTTACCTACAATTTGAAAATTAAAAATAAAATCTCCAAATATCCTGTTCAGCGTAATTAGAATCAGAAAAATGTTGCACATAGAGTCTCCATGCTCAGAAGTTCAGGTTCGCAATCTGATATTGATGAAGAAGAAACGATGGGAAGGTGATGACTGTCCGCAGTTCGTGAAGTAGAAGGCTGGAATACACTCAACGCGGAATTCATCATCTTATCTTCCTTCTCGAACTGTGTTCTCAACTTGGAGCCATGGATGGTCCTTTTCACCGACTCGGCTTTCTCTTTAGGTGTTTGCTCGTTGTCAGCAATCGTATATACATACTCTTTTGATTTAGTTATCTGCATCACTCTTTTCAGAGCATGTTGACAGAAGATGTTTTGGAATTTAGAATTTAATAATTTTTAAAAACTTCTCAATCCCATAAAATTTTTGGATAATCTACGTCGTACTGTGAGATGGATGAAAAAATTACTAGAATGTCCACGTAATTCGATGAGGTATTCTGGCCATATCCCCATAGGTGGCGACGCATTTCTCACAAATTTGTGAAATTCATTGATTGACGTCTTAGGGTATGGTAGAGGAGGATATTAGTGAAAACTCGATTCTGATCGTCAACTCTCAGCCAGTGACATGGTACGAGATCGATTGGATTCTGAGAACGCGCTAGGGTGCGAGGGACGTGCTAGGGTGGTTGAAAATTTTACGGGTACTTTTAGTCATCAAATAGATCTATTTAGAACTTTCGAATTTTACGTCTTGCACAAACATTCTTTTTTTGTAATTTCGTTTTCTTTAAACGTTTCAATATGACATGCTCACCCTTTATAATTTTCATAAATATTATTAAATTTCGCTAATATTGTCGTGGGTTGAAATCGTTAAGAATACTTTCGCCCTTGGATTCTATTTTTTATAGGCAATATAATCATTTTCTTATTTATAGATCTAATTGGGAAAGTTTTTAGATTGACAAAGGGACGTTTGTATGGTTCCCACATATAAAGCAGGTTCGATTCGTGACGATACGTAAAAATTGATTTTGCCTTGTTCCAAATTTTCCCTTCTATCAACATGGATCGAGTGTGTCCAAACAATTTTTCAACTTTGAAAATCATCCCATTGTCCAGCACAATTAAGTTGGCAGGTGATTTGCTAGTGATGATGTATTCTTTATATTTTATTTTCGAATGTACATCACTAACACTTTTCAGAATCTCCATTTTAAGTGACATGACAGCTTTATTGTTTTTTATAAGATATTCTTCGTGTAACCTTCTGCAAAGTTGAGCTAGTGGTCGCAAAGCAGTCCGAATTTTTTTTTTTCCTAAAGGACTTTCAAAGGGAAAAGCTGTGATGCGAGATAAGCTGCAATACATCTCTGTTACATCATCAGCCAAGTGAATTAAATGATGAAAATTCAAAATTTGCGATTTAGCACCGTAAGAACAGGACACTGCTCTTAAAGTATCAGCGGGTAACTTTTAGCCTGTTGATTGTACGCGCAGTACAATAGGCCCACAATAAAGCACGAAAAAACGGAATTCTATTGCTTTCCACTTTAGATGGAATTTTGTTGACCGTGTTTCCTTTGAAATTCTGCGGGAACAAACTTTTCTAAACTCTCCATTCTTTGGGACAGTTCTTCTTTCATTCTCGCACTAAAACGCACGTTCAAGTCTCCGTCAAACCACCATCCCATTAAACTTTTCATAATTCCCAAATAGAGGTGTATGAAATCAAGCACGAAAGAAGATATCATGTTTATTGTTGGATTGATACCAAGCAGAACACATGGCAGCTTATTATGTTCCCTCTGTCGCATTTCTCTAAAGGATTCATCTGTCCGCTGTTCAGAATAATTCGTTGGATATACTGTTGACCCGACGTTTTCTTTTCTTCCTTGAACTGTACATCTTTCGCAGGCATATCTCACAGTATGACCAGCAGTGCCTTTAAAATATGCTCTCGCTGGTGTATCATAGATGAAACCATTCAGGCGTACTTCATAGTGTCTGTCAGAAATATCGATTCCATTATCCAGTAAATTTTTCAAATCCTGAATGAAATGTTCTAAATAGGACTTAGCGCTGTAAGGTTGATGGCATCCAGGAAATACTGTCGCGGGAAAAGGCTTGTAAATATCAGGAAGAAAATGAACTTTAGCGGATGTTACCCACAAATCCCTATAGCCCGACTTAGTCAAGGGCATTCCATGTCCACTAATAAGTAATTCTATAATATTGGTTGTATGAGTTTCTAGATCCACGCATCCTTTGAACCCTTTTTGTAGGCCAAAGCACACAAATTGTCCCATATCGCCATGCAAGTTTTCCATCTCCACGATTTTGTATTTCGCAGTCGAAGTGTCCAGATATGTTTTAGATGTTTTCGACCAATCAGGTAATAATATTCTTCTTAATATTAGTTGCAATTTGTCTAAATGCTCGTGCTTCATTCCCATCTGAATTGACCATTCGAGCAATTTATCCATTTCCCGGACTCGTAGAATATTTGAGTTCGCCGTTTCTTTACACCATTCGGAATCAACAGTAGTTGACATAGCTGATACTTCACTCTCCTCTTCGTCTTCGCCTGCTCCGTAAAAATCGTCAAAAGGAGCTGGTGGATCATCAAGGGAGTCCCCATCTGAAGTATCCTGAATATCCGAAGGATTCGCACCTGATAAGGAGATACTGGATTCACTTTAAGGAGAATTGCTCAGAGGTAGATCAGGTGCAGAAACGGAGTTTCGTTCGAGTTCATCCTCTGCCACTAATGAAGAGCTGATTCTGAGCCGATTCTCGTTTTCACTGTTTCCTGTAATTGGAAATATTGTTAGACCATGTTCTTATAATAATTTTATTCATTTGTAATCATATCAAATTACAATTTGTTCGTTTGTCCATAATGTTAGACAGTGTACGTTAATTTTAGTTTATAGGAGAAGTGAAAAAACAGGTAGTAATTAAAAATTGTGGGTCCGGATGCAATAAGGGCACATAAAATTTTTTCGTGCGAAAACGAAGTCCCCTGGAGGCTTTAGAAAAAATTTTTGAATTTTAATTTTCAA
>NC_046659.1:31575869-31585669 GCF_010883055.1 Belonocnema kinseyi | reverse complement strand
AAAATTAAAATTCGAAAATTTTTTCTAAAGCCTCCAGGGGACTTCGTTTTCGCACGAAAAAATTTTATGTGCCCTTATTGCATCCGGACCCACAATTGAGCTAGAAACTGGGTTTTAGAGTCACAGAAAATTTCGTAACACTACACAGTGTGTGCATTAATTGGCATATACTTTCTTGTTCTTAATAAAATACTATTCCTAACAGTGTTCAATTTTTCAATAAATTTTTAGGAATAATTGTAAAAGTATTAAATCACTGAAATTATTGATGAATCCAATTAAGTTTTTAATTGATCAATTTAATTATTTGTCTCTTGCAATTAAAAAACAGAAAATTTGAAATTCAATATTTTTAATTTATCTGCCAATTGAAAATAAGAAACAGGTAATGTATCTTTTATCCTTGTCGGACTGTACGTGGAGTTAATCGTAGGAGAAGTGAAAAAATTCGAAAGCGAATAGAAAATTCGACATTGTTAATTTATCTTTAGATTAAAAAAAAAAATCAAATAGTGTACTGATATACTTGTCGAAATCTTCGTGGAGTTACTCGTAGGAGAAATGAAGAGCATTTTAAAATCTTTCAGACACCACGATTATAAAAGTTTGTATCGTAAATAACCATAAATGACTATACTCACATGCTGCCCATCCTTTTTCTCAAATCATGTTGGTTCATCTTCGTTTTTATTGAAAATCTGGATAAAAATAGATTCAGTACGATGTAAATACATATATAAAATCTGCCTCTCTGGTCTTTTGTAGGTTAGATTTTAATATGAGGAAGAATCAATTAATCTTATCTCATATAACTAAATATTATATTGCTCGAAAATTAGCAAAAAAACAATGTGTATACAAACCGAGATACGTGTCAATCTGAGTTCAACACAAAAATTTCCTGCACACTTTGAAATTCTTATAGGTTCTTCCAATCATGCCTGTCTGCTGAGGAATACACCGTACACTGTCACGATATCACTTGATATTTTCAACCGAGACCGTCTGAGAGGGGTCAAGCCAGACCGCTTCGATGAAACTTTAAAAAATTTGCAATCGAGTCCGTCTGAGAGAGCCAAGGCCAGCACCATGTCAGACCGTCTTAAGTAGACGGTCTAGATTCGGTCTAGCCAACCGATCTCTCTATTTAAGACTGCCACCAAATTTTTACAGATGGATTTTAAGAAAGTTAGTAAACTACCATTTAACCAATCACAAATGGATAAAGAAAGTTTTTTCGAAGTATTATGTAATAATTTTTAAGGAGTGTATGATTAGAATTCCTTTAAA
Source organism: Belonocnema kinseyi (assembly GCF_010883055.1). Lineage (NCBI taxonomy): Eukaryota > Metazoa > Arthropoda > Insecta > Hymenoptera > Cynipidae > Belonocnema > Belonocnema kinseyi. Next base: position 31,584,379 of record NC_046659.1, on the reverse strand, counting down.
GAATGTGATATTTAATACTTGAGTGGCTCATTGTTCAGGAAAATTATACCTTGGAAAAATCTATAGATACCTGGCAACAACCTAGAACTGTCAGAGAATTTTTTTACAGAACTTGAGTAGACACCCTGAGATAATTCGAAGGATAATATGTTTTAATATTTGTATTTATATCTTTCAACATATAAAATATCTACAAAATATACCGATTATTAGTATAAATTTCCACGATTCTTTTTCAAATAAGCTAATAATTACTTTTACATTTTATAAAATAAAAAAAACTGAAACTCCAGACCTGTCGCTTAATACAGGAAAATATATTTTTGCAATTATTCTGTCTGTTAATCTGTAGATTTCTAGTTTGTTATGGCGATAATATTCAAAAGAGTTTACAGCTTGGCTTGGCCTTTGGTATATTTTTGAGTGTCCTAAACCAAAGGTCAAGTTCTTTAGCCATCCACTTTGGATAAAAATTCAAAAAGTGAGCGCATTTTAAACATTTTTGAGACAAATTTTTTTCAAGATTCGAAAATTCACTGTACGGACATTTATAGTATTTAAAAAGACGAGCAATTTATTCGAATGATGATTCAGAACTTCAAGCACATGCAAAACACTGAAAAAGATGAGAAGGCAGAAATTGTGCATTTAAAAAAGATGTACAATTTTGTAATGTATAACTTTTTAATAAGGTGCGTTGTTTTTATTTTAATCGTGAAAAACATAATAAAAAGTAAAAAATAAAATCTGCCTACTGCATGGGCGCATTCTCAACGCGTCTTCTCATCTTTTTCAGTATTTCGCATGTACTTGAAGTTCTGAATCATCATTCGAATAAATTGCTCGTCTTTTTAAATACTATAAATATCCGTACAGTGAATTTTCGAATCTTGAAAAAAAGTTGTCTCAAAAATGTTTAAAATGCGCTCACTTTTTGAATTTTTATCCAAAATAGCTGGCTAAATATCTTGAACTTTAGTTTAGGACACTCAAAAATATGCCAAAGGCCAAGCCAAGCTGTAAACTCTTTTGAAAATTATCGTCATAACAAACTAGAAATCTACAGACTAACAGACAGAATAATGGCAAATATATATTTTCCTGTATTAAGCGACAGGTCTGGAGTTTCAGTTTTTTTTATTTTATAAAATGTAAAAGTAATTATTAGCTTATTTGAGACAGAATCGTGGAAATTTATACTAATAATCGGTATATTTCGTAGATATTTTATATGTTGAAAGATATCAACACAAATATTAAAATATATTATCCTTCGAATTATCTCAGGGCGTCTACTTAAGTTCTGTAAAAAAATTCCCTGACAGTTCTAGGTTGTTGCCAGGTATCAATAGATTTTCCCAAGGTATAATTTTCCTGAATAATGAGCCACTCAAGTATTAAATATCACATTCTTCAAAGGAATTCTAATCCTACACTCCTTAAAAATTATTACATAATACTTCAAAAAAAACTTTCTTTATCCATTTGTGAATGGTTAAATGGTAGTTTACTAACTTTATTAAAATCCGTCTGGAAAAATTTGGTGGCAGTCTTAAAGAGAGAGATCGGCTGGCTAGACCGAATCTAGACCGTCTACTTGACGTTTTTTTAAAAAAACTAAAAAAATTAGCAAGATCAACTTTGAAACTGTTGAAATTCGGATTTTACGTTAAAATTTACATTAGAAACTAACGGAGTAATCGCAATACTTCTTCTTGCAGCTTTAAAAACTTTAAGAAATAAAATACCTGTCATTTACATGGGCCGAAGGCGCCTCTAAATGCATATTCTTTTAGTAGCAGTTAATAAGCGTTCTGTCGGTAACTTTAAAAATTTTATCTGGATGCTAGCGCCACGCAGTGGAAGCCTCAGACAACGGCGGAATGCGATGCAAGTGAAAGAGAGTTTTTTTTAAAGGAACCGAATGGGGATCCAAATAAGTCTTTACGGGTACTTTTTAGAGGCTCCTTTCGGTTCCTTCAATCCGTCAGGGAAATTGTGAAACATCAATTGCTAGAGCGTCTGCAAAGAAGGCAAAAGTTTACCCCTCATTTCTTTAGTGAATACAGATCTTTTTAATTAATCCAGCCGCCAGGAACACTTCCGTATGCACTAATAGGTCCCCGAGATATCTTTTGTTCGAAAGGTAAAAAATTTCTCTGATGTCGAATATAATTGCTTGGTTTTCGAAATCTTGGTCAGTATTTGTGTAAACCATTTTTTTGGTTCTCGGTTGCAAATTCAACTATTTGATTCAATATTGAACAACGCTGTTAACAATTAATTTTTTTTAGCTAAAGATTCATCATTTTTCTAAAAGGTTTAAAATGGAAAGGTTATAGATCCTAATTCATACATATTTGTTGAAATAAATTGCAAATTCTGCGATTTTTTCTACTGACTAGCCTTCTTTCAGCTAATCTGACTGTGATACAGGGGGGACACGCTGGGGCTCACCAAAATGTATGCAACCTCACATACATCTCCCATAAAAATAACATTAGCGGTTAAGACGGGTTACATACTTTTTGGTAAGCCCCAGCGTGTCCACCCTGTAAAAGTACAGTCGTATGTGATTTTGTCTAAGAAATAACTGTCAATCGTCTTGCTACTTATATTTTACTTCACAATGTATATGTGTAAAGGCAAAATCTGAAATTTTTACAAAATGTTTATCATCGCATTCTGTAAATGTTCTATTCACGCAAAATGAAGAAAATGGTATACAATTGCAAAACATTACAATTACTAAAGCGACTGCCAAGAAGGCGAAAGTTTACTCCTCCTTTCGTTAGTTAACACAGATCTTTTTAATTAATCCAGCCGTCAGGAACACTTCCGTATGCACCAAGAGGTCTCCAAAATAACTTTTGTTCTAAAGATTTCAAAAAGTGCCCTGATTACGAATACCTTGGTTCGATTTACGAAATCTTGTCCAGTTTTTGTATAAACAATTTGTTTTGTTCTTGGTCAAAAATTCAACTACTTGATTTAATATATTGAACAATGTTGTTGAAAATTAATTTTTTGGCTAAAGATTCATCATTTTTGTAGTAGGTTTAAAATTAAATTAAAATAAATAGGAAATTCTGCTAATTTTTTCTACCAAATAGCCTTCTTACAACGAATAGGACTGTCATATATGTACATTTGCACGTGATTTTATCTAATTGTACACTGTTAAAAATTTCTTTCAGAAACTTTCACTACATGAATTGAAAGTTTATTTCCGAAACGTAAGAGAAAACTGCAATGCACAATATTATAGTTTCAAAATGCTGGCGTCGGTATGCCACCTTACATGTATTGGAATTATTTTTACATTAATCTATTATGTCATCAGAGGCGGTAACCTTACCTTCCTTGAATACAGAGAATTCACGCAATTCATTGAATTCACAGAATTCACGCAATTAACTGAATTCACGCAATTTATGAATTGAAGGAATTCACGGAATGAAAAGAATTCACGGTAAATCCCGCGAATTCCTTAAATTCCGTCAATTCCATGTATTTCGTGAATTCCGTAAATAAAGCGTATTATGCGAATTCCATGAGTGCCATTAATTAAACATATACCGTGAATTCCTTAAATTCCATGAATTTTGTGGATTTCGTCAATTCCAATGAATTCCATGAATTCTGTGAATTCTGGGTGTTACATGCATTCCGAGAATTCTTTTATATCTATGAATTCTGGGAATTCCGTTAACGTCTTGAATTCAGCGAATTGCATGAATTCCGTGACTTCCTTGAATTCCGTAAATTCAGTTATTAAAGTCTATTTCTCGAATTCCTTGAATTCCGTGAATTCCTTGAGTGCCATAAATTCCTCGAATTTCATGAATTCCGAGAATTTTATGAATTCCTTGAATATCTTGTATTCCATACATTCCGTGAATTTCATAAATATCCTGAGTTTTTTGAATTTCATGAATTTTGCAAACTCCGTGAGTTCTGTGAACTTTATAAATTCTTTCATTTCCATGAATTCTGTGAATTTCATGAATGTTATGAATTCCGTAAGTTTATGCTGGATTATGACGTCACGATTTACAACACTTACAATACATATATTGAAATTTCGTAATTTCAATACCATGGTTGCAATCTTACCTTAAGCTTGTGTTGCAGAATTTTGGCAGATGTGTTGTAGAATTCCAAACATTTTTAACAGTATAAGTAATAACCTTTAATCGTGTTGCTACAAATATTTTACTTCACAATGTATGAGTGTAAAGGCAAAAACTGCATTTTTACGAGCAGTTTATCATCACATTCGGAAATTTTCTATTCACGCAAGGTGAAGAAAATGGTATACGAAATTGCATAATATTACAATTACTAGACCGTCTGCAAAGAAGGGGAAAGTTTACCCCCTCATTTCTCGAGTGAATGTACTTTCTTTACGGAAAAGAACAATGATTAAAAAAGTAATCTTTTTGCTTGAGAAATCAACTGTGTTGTCGGGTCAAGAATTGAGGTAGGGAAACTCTTACCTTGTTTGTAGACGGTCAAGTAATTTTAATGCTTTTCGATTGTATGTCATTTTCCTTAGCAGAATTTCCTATTTATTTTAACAAATACATGTGCTACAACCTTTTTGCAAAAGGAAAAAAGGATGCGCAATTAAATTTAATATTTCAGTATATGTTTGAAAATCTAAAGTCTGCAGCCTCTAATTTAGGCGACACAGATTTTTCATATTTTTCATATTTGCACATTCTGCCGTTTTATACAAAGAGCTTGTATACTATTATTTAATGCCGAAAATTGTGCCTTTTGAAACTTCACCTCCTTCTTTTGGCATGGGCCCTTAGTTTTTGTTAGGGGCCCTTTTTCGACGCGCCCCAGGGCGCCTGCCTCTTGAGTTTTACGAGGGTCGATGCGAATGCTGCTAGAATCCACCCTGATTGGCCGAATAAAAATGCTTCGACTTGAGTTCTACTTGAATTGCCCCCAATCAAGACATGCTGAAGTCGAAAATTACGGCTTGAGAGTGTCTCAGTTTTGTGACGAAGTCAGACTTCAATTTATGTCTTGGAGACAAGGTTTTATGTCTTGAAGCCATAAACTTATCTTGCCAGAGTGCTACGATGCGAGTGTAGCGCCTGAACGGGGTTACATGGCACGGCTGTATGCTCTGTGGTGAGAGAAACACCCGAAGCTATCGCACTTTTCGCAGCAACGTCTGCGAAACCATGCTGAACTACTCCGAAAAAGGGGCTGTGTAAGCGAAACGCCTACTCTATCACAGCTAGAACAAGCCGGCAACAGAGAAAGAGAGGTGGCACTAAGACCAACCGCGGGCAGGCATCCAATAGAGGAAGAGCGATGCTTTACGACCCGGAGAAACATCAAAACCAAGGTTTCTCTCAAGCCTAAAGATCTAGCTGGAATGGATGACGAGCTTCGTGGACATTTTTCGGGAGAATCTGACCTCTGGGCTATCAATTATTGTGTGTATAATGCAGCAAGAGCTTTGGCCGATGCGAACCCTAAAACAAAACCAACTGTTGATCATAAAACCAAAAGACGAATGCATGAACTTGCCACAAAGATAGGTTGGGCAAGACAGTACGCGTCCCGCATTCAGTGTGTGATTGACTACATCATATCTGGCAGGAATTTTACCGCCAAGGTTCGAAAGTTCGCGCGCGAACTCCAGACCCGTTATCACCCACTTAACAAGTCAAAGCTGCTGACCATCAAGCAGCATATTGTTGAGAGAATACGGATACTATCTGACGCTAAGAGATGTCTAGCGTGGAGGGAGAGGTGGGTCAGAGAAAATCAACAGTTTCTCTCTACCCATCTCGACTCTTCCAAGACCCTCCGCTTACTGTCGAACACCCACTAAAACCAGAGGAGGTCGAAGTATTTTGGAGAGAAGTCTAAGAAGTTCAGCACAGACTAGGCGAAGACTCAGAAAATATAAATAACCTCAAGGAGTTATGTGTTGCACTCATAACACCTGATAAAGAATGCCCACACATCACTGTCGAGGAGGTGAAAAAAGTATTAAGAGGGATGAAGAACTATTCCGCACCGGGACCAGATTCTATCAAAAACCTTCTGGTGGAAGAAGTTTTCTTCAACCCATCAGCATTTGGACCGTATTTCCACCTCATATTTGAAGTCGGAAGAGCCGATTCCGGAGTGGTTGGTGGAAGGGCGCACATTACTCCTGCCGAAAATAGGCAACTTAGCTGGCCTGAAGAATGACAGGCTAATAACTTGTCTGAACACACTTTATAAGATATTCACAGATATCCTAAATGATAGGATTGTTCGGGCAATTGATCCTGTGTGGCAAGAATTGTATGAAAAACGAGGCTCAAAGAAAGGCGTAACCGGATGTCGGGAGAACCTGCTCATCGATAGATGTTTCTGTAAAAATGCAGCATTCTATCAGCGTGACCTTTCGGTGGCCTGGATTGATAATCGGAAAGCTTTCGATTCGACCTCCCAGACTTATCATCTGTCTTTTGCAAATCTTAAAGGTTCATCCGCAAATAGTTAGGTGCATAGAGAGATGGATGCCGCTTTGGGAAACCAGATTCACTATCTCATCTGGAAAAAATCGTGTGACAACTAACAAGGTCACCTTTCAGAGAGGTGTCTTTCAGGGCGACACCATGAGCCCACTCCTCTTTTGCCTTACATTATTGCCACTATCTCTAGCACTTCGCCATTCCGACGGGTACTTGTGCGGCAAACCTGCAGATCGAAAGTACAAGGTCACTCATGTATTTTACATGGACGATTTTAAGATATATGCTAAAAACACAGAACAACTGTATCTAGCTCTGGGGATTGTCGTACGATATACTAAGGAAATTGTAATGGAATTTGGGTTAGACAAATGCGCCAAAGTTTATTTGAAGCGAGGAAAACTTAATGGCATCCCTGAAGATCCTGAGCTCGTTGATAGAAGCGCTATACGACATCTTTGCGCTGGAGAGACTTATACATACCTGGGCGTGCCACAGAGCTGCATTCAGGATGTGACATCTATAAAGGATACTCTCCGAATCAAATACAAACGTCTGATCCGATAGATTTGGTCTTCCGAACTGTCGGCGAGGAACAAAGTATCTGCAATGAACACGCTTGCATTCCGTTAGAACTCTATTCATTTGGAGTAGTTCCATGGACGAAGAACGAGGTCAGATCCCTTGATATCGGGACAAGAAAGGTTATGTACATGAACAAAAGCATGCATCTTAAATCTTCCGTTCCGCGAATGTACATCTCACGCCGTCAAGGTGGTCGCGGAATATTGAATCTTGAATGTCTTCACAACAGGATTATTCTGGGTACACCACATAGAGTTACAAATGGAAGAGACCCTCTTCTTAAAATGGTCAAGAATCACGAAGAAGTGGGCAAAGGAGCGTTTTTGAACAAAGTAGCGGAGGAGGCTGCTGAAACACTCGGACTTGACTTCAGTATCAGGGGTGAGCAAAATGCATCAAATCTTATCCATATCGAGTACTCACTCCTGAAAGCCCGGATTAAGAAAGCACAAGAGAAAAAATTTCGTAAACAGCTCCTCGATAAAAGGAAGCACGGTATCTTCCACAGAAATGTGAAGGATCAACCAATGTCTTGTGAGCTAACGTTTGCTTTCCTTAAATCGCCCGGATTGAAGTCTGGTACAGAAGGTTTCATTTTTGCATGCCAAGACGGTGTCATTTCCACCTTAACATACCGCCGCAACATTTTAAGCCAAGACATTCCTGATGATAGCTGTAGGGCGTGCCATGCACACCCCGAGCATTTAGCTCACATACTATCTAGTTGTCCAACTCACGCGGGAACGACCTACATTCGAAGGGACAATGCTGCACTAAGAGTTCTTTAGTACCATCTCTGTCACTCTTACGGTATTAACCTTATTATCGCTCCTCTAAATGCTCCTAGGGAAATCGAGTCAATTGTCGCGAATGGGAAGTGTCGCATATACTGGAACTTCATATTCTCGACAATTGTTTCTGTTGCTCACTCGAGGCCTGACATGGTTCTTCTTGACTTCGAGAAGCGAACCATGTTCGTTATCGAATTTTCGGCACCAGCTAACAAAAACATCATAACCAAGGAGAATGAAAAGAAAGAGAAGTATCGAGACCTTCTAAGGGAGTTGCAACGATTGTACCTGGAATATTCTGTTAAAGTAATCGTCCTTATCATCGGCGCTCTTAGAGGTGCCAAGCTTTCACTTGCTAATGGCCTAAAAAGCATCCCTGCGTGTCAGGAATATGCTAAAACTCTTGCGGGAAAAATGCAGAAGGTGGTAGTCCTTGGGTCGCTCCGTGTTCTTAGGGTGCAGGGGGCTTTTGCTGGATCGTCGTATTGATTCATTTACAGACTGTAACCACCCATCTCACATTCGTGAGACGTGGTTGTGGCTGAAATTTTACCGCGATTTCGCTGGGAGCGGGTGCAATTTTCCAGATTAGCACGCGCCCCCGCCGAAATCCTGCGGTTGTCCTTATGACCAATTTTTA
>NC_046659.1:31568631-31575769 GCF_010883055.1 Belonocnema kinseyi | reverse complement strand
TAAATCAACTTATTTACACATTTTTATTTGTATTATACTTGTTTGACGATGATACGGAAAATGTTTTTTGTTTTTACGTATTTCTAATGGCTTAGGAGATCCTTCTAGAAAATTACAGTTTTTATGTTTTTGAGGAAATTTTTTAATGGTTATACTCGTTCAGACCCACCGATTCTAAATTTTTGAATTAAAAATAACTAATTTAATAATTAAAAATTTTATATTCTTCAATTTTAATTTCATTTATAAGACAAAAAAGGTTCAATAATCTCAGCCAAGACAAGGCTCGTCTTGAGTCAAGTAAACGGCGTGTTAGTCAAGACTAGGCTCGACTTAAAACAAGTAAACGCCGCTTTTCCTTTCGTGGCCATAAATGTAAGACAAAGGTCTATGTCTCGACTCAGTTTCGAGACGCAGCCAGACATCAATGTCATGGAGACGAACTCAAGGCATAACCAAGTCGAACTCAAGTCGAAGTGTTTTAACTTGGGTAACACTGCAATTTTTCTCTATTGTTCTCTCCTTGTTTATTATTAAACAAAATATATACATTTTTCCAAAAAGCGGCCCTGGTCAGCAAAATAGACCACCATTTAGATGTCGCATGCAAAAATAATAGAAAAAATATTTTAAATTGCGGCTTTAAAATGGAATCCTGTTTTGCCAATCTAATAAATCCACTTAACCGCTTTGCGATTGCAACGAACCCTCTTAATTTCGGCATGGTTTTCGGCAACGAAGGTCTTAGGCCACGCCTACTGATAGAGTTCTGCCTTAAAAGTTGATTTCGCAGAGCGCATGCGTTTGAAAAACCCATACCGAAATCGAAAGGGTTTTTGGCAACGATGTTAAGGTCAACTGAAAGCTTTATTCGAAAGGCGATACTGCTTTCAAAACGTATAAGGTAGTGCCAGTTATCGGAAGCTTAAGGCGAATTTCAGATTTCACAGGCCTAAAAAACTATGTGAAACATATTTAAAGCTTAAGAAATGGGTTTTGTCGAATAAAGCGTCACTTTAGAAAAGTAAATTACTTATCACTGGTAACATATCCTATTAAAATGAATATTATGAGAAGTTCGAAGTTATAAATACGAGAATGCATGGGTTATCGGCAAGTCAGAAATCTGGCTGCTTCAGTTATCGGCACTTCGATGTGTAAGCGATCGAAAATAGCGGTTAGGAAAAAACATTTTTGCTGAGAAGGAAGAACGCAACAGTTTACTATATATTTTACCACGCTAAAATTGTATACGTTCGAGCGAATATATCAAAAACTTCGGGCTAATATTGCTCGTTAAACTTTTGTTCTTTGATAGGAAAAGGTCAACTTGCCATTATGCTTAGATTTTTTCGCTGTGTAGAGAAATGCATGAATTTTTCAGCCTTAAAAATGAATGTATACTTTTTAAGTATTGGTATTACTTTCAAAGCGACGGCAGTTTGAAAACTAATTAACACACTCCATGCTAGTACGACGCTACTGCTCCCATAGGAGTGTCACATCCTATTTGAAAATTGTCTGAGTTCGAAGGCTTTGAATTTTAATTGTCTTAATATAAAATTAAAAGACTTAACCTTAATGATTTTAATTTAGGCATTTCCTATTTGACAACATTGCAATTTTTTTTCGAATAATTATATTTTGATTCCTGTAATTTGAAATATTTCGATTTAAAAGTTTTTTATCCTAAAATTGTTACATTTCAACCAGTACATGCAAGTACATGTTTCTCTTAGTTGGGCATGACAGAATTATTTTTCCTGTTCTTTGTTATATCTGCGAACTAAGCGTTACGAAAGTAATGAACATTTTTTGAAGTATAAAAATTGATTAGGCTCTAGTAGCTCAGTTTTTCAAATACAGAGAAAAGGGGGAATTAAAAAGAAGAACATCATGGAACAAGGAATGACTCTAAATCCTAAAAATGTAAGTTTTTTGTTTTAATTGTCAGCTTGTAACCGTACTTGTATTTTCCAATCCTTAACGAATTTGCCGCAACCCAACGATTACGGAATACCAAACAGATTTGGAGTGAGCATGTCCACTAAAAAGCAGTTCTAAAATTCTGAAATGGGAGTGGGTTGATACTTGAACTACGATACGTACTTTAATAAATGATCGACCATACCGTGGAGGACGAAGATGAAGACCGGTGTTTGTGGCGTCTACCGCCTACCCGGCAGCCGACAAAAAGGCGAGAGAATTTCCTGAAATCCTTTTTGAGGAGCTGATTGCCATTATTATAGGGGAGTGGGCAAGAGTGAAGAAGCACTGGAGGATTGTAAGGGGGTTCGCTAGAGATTGGCATGGAGTGGCGACGACAACGTACATGGAAGAAGAGAGGACTAGAACCAAGGGATGCTCGTTCAAGAGAGGACAATCAGTGGTATTCAGTTCGAGTCGGGGGATGGAAAGTTTCCAACGAAGAGGATGAAATGACGATCAAACTCGTGCTGTCTCTCTCCGTATCCAAACTGCTGGCTCAACTAGTTTTTCTCTTTCTTTCTTTAACGTTTGTCATGTCTTTTCCTCCTATTCCCTCGAATTGATCGTAAAGAAAGTTGCACCGACTCTTCCTCGTTACACTATATAACAATGAAACACTACAAAACCCCTACAACAAACTAAACAGTGTAATCCTTATCCTTCAGAATCGAATCACTCGACTATTGATCGCTGATCTCTTAGTTAATCAGAAAAAAATCGAAAAATAAATAATTCATTCGAAAAATCGGTTGGAAAAAACATTCGTATGGGTTACTAAGTTTAAATTCTCTCAGATTTCTGTAATTTTTCACTTTCAATGACCAGTTTTTATTTCGCAAGTAATATGGGATATTGGAATGTTTTAGGTGTTGTACTGAAATTTTTTAGTCATGTCAGACTCTTAGAAAATTCCTAGTGGTGGATTTATAGAAAGGGGTCCAGTGGGCAAAAGCTTTGTAGGAGCCCTTAAACCAAACTTTTGTGCCCCTCTCCATCTTATTTTGTACTCTAAATTTCAGTCCCTATCAAATGTTTTTTTTTCAAAAGTACGTAAGTAAGTTACAATAAGAATATTTATACACTTTTAAAATCCTTTTCTAGCTCTTTTCTTCACGGAAACTTCAATCTTTTGATTCAAATCGATTATTTATATTATTGAATTTATTTAAAAAATTGTGATTTGAGATTATTTTATTTTTTTTTCTAATCCGAGTAAAAAAGCTTCGACTTGAGTTCGACTTGGTTATGTCTTGAGATCCTCTCCAAAACATCGATGTCTGGTTGCTTCTCAAAACTGAGTCGAGACATAGGCCTTCGTCTTACTTTTATGGCCACACGGAGAAAAATGGTATTTCAAATCAGAGGTAAAAGTACTATGTCACTTAGTAAAGTTTTACACGAACTAGATGAATAGTGGAAAGAACATAAAATTCTGATAAAAAGTGCTATTATACAGGATTTAGAACTATTTCTGCATGGTAAAAAGGATTATTTTTCTGAATGATAAAATTAGCAATATTTTAAAATTCTAAACGCTAAAAATCGTGGGGTATTTTGAGAGCTATCTATGTACTTTATCTTATCCTAAACAGCATTTTTTATGTGACTGCTCAAAATATAATACCTTATGTACAGTAGCACTAAATATAATGTAAGGAGGACGAAATTAATATTTTTAGAATAATATTTTTGATGAAGGAGAGGACATCATACTACATTATATGAAGAAAAATGCCTTGTATCCGATAGCGATTTGCGCTATAAATGAAAAATAATATTTGCCATCAACCATTACACAAAATGAATAGTTGTGAGAGTACTAAGCTGTGAGGAATAATAAGAATTCATACTACTCCACATAGTAAAAGTTCCCTTGCACTGTAGCCTAGATGAACTGTGCCGCACGGCCATTTCTTTAAGGGTGCAAAGCACATTATTTTATCCGAGAAGTAATTACTTTTATTTCAAATAATAAAATACGCTCCTAAGGATCTTTTTTTGCATTGACATTTACATTTGAAGCTAGATTCCATAACCAGTCGTGATGTGAAATGTGAATCATCGCACATCCGTATGTTACTCAGTTCTTTAGTTGATATTTATCAAATTTGCCTATAACTTCATTGTTTATCAAAACAGTGAAAAGTAAAACTGAATACTTTATTGTATATCTGTTGAAAAAACTGGAATATTCCATCGCGAACTATCAAAAGGATTACTTTTCTACCTGAAGGTAAGTTTATCGAAAACGCAACCTTATTTAAACATTATTTTATAATGACTTACATTTACAAATTCATGCTATTTTCTTCATAATTAATTTATGTGAAAAATGAAAATTTTATATTGAGTTATTTTCTTGTGAAAACAATTTATAAATGATTAAATAAAGGCCACTTCTCATGTAATTATCCATACTTATTTATTCGTTTCTTATTGATTTCAATTTTCATAGAATTTACAATTAAGTCTTCTTAATTTCAGAAATCTTATAAACGTAGGTTCATTACAGGTTCTGGAGACTCACTGGTATAATCTATTATCTTTCCAGAAATTTGAACTATGTGAAATTGAGAAGACTGGATTATATGTATATTGCTGCATTGGGCAAAATGTACATCCAAGAGCATAAGCGCATCCCTGACGTCACAGTTACTGTCTCTCTCCTTCTATAGAACTTCAATGTTAAAGGGAGAGAGATGGCACACTGTGACGTCAGCCAAAAGGGTACGATTTTCTACGGGTAGTCGAAGCCGATTCAAAAAATGTTGCAGGTATATTTCCCAAAAATTTTTCGACAAATTCGTAGGATGGAGAGAGATACATGGATAGTGGAAATTCTTCATCAGGTCAACAATTTGAATTTAGTACTTGCAGTCATCAGGCGCGTCTCTGAAGTTATTTTAAACCTCTATTTAGCATATTTTTAGCCTTTCTTATTCTATTTTAATTTTTAATGGCAGAAAAAAATGATTCTAGCACACTCTTTGTTTACGAAATTTTTCTTTTTGCAGAAAATCCGAATGCAGTGGCATGCTTTTTATTGCCAACTCTGATACAACCCACACAAATGTAGTATGGCACCTTTCTGAAAATATTTGACCTAGTACATGATATTAACTGTTTTGCAGAAAGCTTTAGATATAGATCAAGTTTTAAAGGACAAACGAGATCAACTTCATGCAAAAGTACTTCGATTTCAGCCTGCCATTGTAATTGCGGAGCCAATTAGAAATTTGGAATCGGTCTATGATGTAGCAGATAGAAAAAAACTAATAATTAACTGAGAACAAAATACACATAAACATATATAATAATAAATCGATTTTTAATGTACTTTTATAAGAAAATAACATAATATAATCAGCTTTTCTACCTAGCTTTATGAGCTATCAAAAGTGCCACACTTCATATTTTAAGCAATTACAATTACTATTTGGTATAGTTCTAGAAATTATTCAATAAAGTACTTTTAGGAATTTAAGAAAGTTCAATTTACCATGTATCATAGTATGAAATATATTTTTACCATGGTGCTCGCAGGTGTCTGGCAAGAGCACACTACGTAGTTTGAAGTAGTAGAATTTACTATGTAGCATAGCGCATAAGGCTACTCTGCACGGGATACGCAAGTACCTACAGTTGTTATACCTAGTACTTGACTAGGGTCAAGTTTACTATGTGACCAAGTACAAATAACTCTTAAATTAGTTAGCGAAACTATGTTAATGTGCACTGTGTATTAGTAATAATGATTAAAACTATTATGTAGACATTATTTTAGTGAAACATTGTAAACTACTATTAAGCCCTATGTGGTACCAGTTTACTATGTAAAATAGTGAAAACTTTTTAAATTTTTAGCACAATTAACCAACTATTTTTCTCCCCGCAGGACAGGTAAAACGGCGTTTACTGGTATTAAGTCGAGCCTTGTCTTGGTAAAGACGACGTTTACGTAAGACAAGCCTTGTCTTGGCTGAGATTATCGAACCTTTTTTGGCTCATAAATGAGATTAAAATTGATGAGTGAAAAATTTGTAATTATTAAATTAGTTATTATTAATTTAAAAATTCAGAGTCGGTGGGTCTGAACAATTATAACCCTTAAAAATTTTCTTCAAAAAATTATAAATTGTAACTTTCTAGTAGGATCTCCTAAGCCGGTAGAAATACGTAAAAACGAACAAATTTTTCGGTACCATTGTCAAACAAATATAATACAAATAACAATCCATAAATAAGTTGATTTAATATGTATATTGTATAAAAATATACAAGATTGTTGAACCATTAACAAAAATTAGCTTTTATGGCTGTTAGAAATAACCTTTTTGTTAGGGCAGGTATACGCTCGAAGTTATAAACCGCACGTGTTGGAGTCATAAAAATACGACTCAAGAGATAAATGTATGTCTTGAAGACATATAAACTTATCCCCAAGACATAAATTGAAGTTTGGCTCCGTCTAAAAACGGAGACATGCTCAAGTCGACCGTGTTGACTACAGCATGTCTGGATTGAGGGCAATTCAAGTCGAACTCAAGTCGAAGCATTTTTATTCGGGTTAGTTTTATGTATAATTTGTCTTCGTCTATTTTCGTCAAATCTTAACGTTTTTAACACCCCATGAGCCAGAAAAAATTATTTTTACGAAGGTTTAAGTATATCTGCCTGTAATCTGTCTTTTGTATCGTGTAGCCTCGGTATCATTCGAAAGACTGGTCAGATTGAATTGCGCTTTGGCATATAAATTATAAGGCCTATAAAGAAAAAACAAGTTCGTTAACGAGATATTTTTGACTCACAGTTCTGATTTGACACAACGAAAATACTTCTTCAAAAATTCAAATTTTTCAGTCGAGATATGCGTGATACTTCAGACCTTAATCAAGACATGCTAAAGTCGAAAAGGTCGACTTGAGCAGGTCTCAGTTTTGAGACGAAGCCAGACTTCAATTTATGTCTTGTAGAAAAGTTTTAATGTCCTAAAGACATAAATTTATCTCTTGAGTCGTATCTTTATGACTTCAACACGTGCTTTTTATAACTTCGAGCGTATAGCTGCCCTAACAAAGAGGGTAATTCTAACACTTATAAAAGCTAATCTTTGATAGTGATTAAATAATATTGTATATTGTTATACAAT
>NC_046659.1:31566428-31568531 GCF_010883055.1 Belonocnema kinseyi | reverse complement strand
CTTATTTACGGATTGTTATTTGTATTATACTTGCTTGACGATGATACCGAAAATGTTGTTGTTTATGCGTATTTCTAACGGCTTAGGAGATCCTTCTAGAAAACAACCATTTTTATTTTTTTGAAGAAAATTTTTAAGGGTTATACTCGCTCAGACCCACCGATACTGAATTTTTAAATTAAAAATAACTAATTTAATAATTACATATTTTTCATTCACCACTTTTAATCTCATTTATGAGCCAAAAAAGGTTCGATAATCTCAGCCAAGACAAGGTTCGTCTTGACTCAAGTAAACGTCATCTTTGCCAAGACAAGGCTCGACTTAAGACAAGTAAACGCCGTTTTACCTGTCGTGGTCACAAAAGTAAGACGAAGGCCTATAACTCGACTCAGTTTTGAGAAGTAGCCAGACATCGATGTATTGGAGACGAACTCAAGACATAACCAAGTCGAACTCAAGTCGAAGCTTTTTTACTCGGGTTAGAAAAAAAACTAAAATAATCTCAAATCACAATTTTTTAAATAAATTCAATAATATAAAGAAAATTAATGAACCTTTAGAAACATTTCAAAATGAACATAAGGATTCAATAGTACTGGAAGTTGACAAGGGAAACATAAATACTGCTGCAAATCGAAATGATTACATAACAACAGTTGAAAATCTATTAAAAAATGACATTTTATACAAAAATATCAAAACTAGTCTTGTTCCAACTTTGGAGCAAAAATTTAATGAAATTGCAATCAGGTAGGAACAGAAAAGGTTCATAAATGATTACATGCCTCACAAATTAATAAAAAACAGTGTTGTTTCTAAAACATGTGCTTTGCCAAAAGTGCACAAAACAGATTTAAAATGGCGTTTGATTGTTTCCGCTTTAGGTTGTTCAACTTATAATTGATCAAAATACCGCTCACAGCAGTAGGATATACTGGGATATCCCATTTGATCCCATTTATCTCCCAGGTTGTCCCAAGGATATCTCATGGATAAACCCGTCGGATATCCCGCAAGATGGAAAATTGGATATACCAGGGAGAACCACAGGATATCCAGGATATCCTTGGGACGTTTCCGAGATATTCAAATGTCCCAAGTGGGATTTAAATTTATTTTCTATATCCTACTTGGGACATTTGAATATCTCGGAAACGTCCCAGGGATTTTCCGCCTTGCGGGATATCTGACGGGTTATCCCTGGGATATCCTTGGAACAATCTGGGAGATAAATGGGATCAAATTGGATATCCTGGTATATCCTATTGCTGTGTGGGACATTACAAATTGTTTAAAACCAATTTCTGGTAAAACTCAAGCTTTTGTAAGTAATAGTTGGGAATTAAAAAAAGAACTGAAAAATTTCAAAGTTCCTGATTCACATTCTGTTGTTTCACTGGATGTAGTATCAATGTTTGATAATATTTCAATGGAGCTTTTATTAGAGACTTTCAACAATATGGAAAATTCAATTAAGTTCACTAGTGAAAAAGAAGAGAACACTATTGCTTATCTAGATTTATTAATTATTAAAACTTCAGAAGGTAATTTAATAACAAATTGGTAAAAAAAGCGTCTTGGTCAGGACGTTTTTTGAATTATAATGAACATAATTTATTTTTCAAAAAGTTGCTCTAGTTAATGGTCTTATTGATAGATGTGTTAAATTAAGTAATATTCCATTCCGCAAAGAAAATTGAGATCAAATAAAAATTACTCATTTACAAAATAATTACCCACTCCAATTAGTAAATAAAATCATTAGAGAAACAATCCATGAAATTTATAATAATTCATATAAAAATCAAAAATGGACTGATACTTATAATACATATTATCTAAAGGTTTCATTTCCTTATATTAAAGGTCTTGCATCAAGGTATTGCATTATCATGCGCGAAGCACCAGAACCAACAGTCGCGTGCCCTAAGCGCGCTCAAACTGAACTACCTTGCATGACGTTACAGAAAGCTTATGCGATTATACAGCTTGTTGTGGAAGTTTCGCACTTCGTGCCATTTCATGCTAGCTATATTTTCATAACACTTATATTTTTCTTTTTTTTTTACAGCGAAAAGTTCATAAAAAAATGAAAAATAG
>NC_046659.1:31559909-31566328 GCF_010883055.1 Belonocnema kinseyi | reverse complement strand
TATGAATGTATGTATGATGTATAAACTATATATAACTTTTTCCCTTGCGAGGCCTGAGAAATTTTTTGTTTTCAGTTAAACCATTACCCTTATGTCAATCTCAATATATACTTAATTTCATTCCATATATATCCTAATATTAGGGTACTTGTGCCCTTACTTTATTTAGGATAGAGTATTAATTTGAGGTTACACTAGCTTTCAGTATACATATATTCTTAATTCAATAGCGTTTCTACCTGATTTTCAAGTCGCGCCTCCCTGAATTTCAGATAGTTCCTACCTGAATTTAAGGAATCTGATTCCCTTAATTTAATATTTATATATAATTCTCAAATTCAGATTGCCTATGCTTCTTCTTGCGGCACCCTTGAAAAACTCGAATTTCCGACTTAAATCAAGTACTTTATTATGGGTAAATAACCTATTATTCATGCGGAAAATTTTCTACGAATTCAGAACTCCCGTAGTATGAATTACAGTTAATAATGAATTTTAGGCTCCTACAACTTTAAAAAAAAAGAAAATTTTAAATATTTTTATTTCGATAAACACTTCTACGTGTTTACTAAATTTCTTAGAAAATGAAGTGTGTCTAATTCTTATCCGTAGTGGAAAGATAGAGTAAAGCTTATTTGTAATAAAATGATAGACGCTTTCTTAACGGTAAAGGAACAATGACCTAATGTTCTTAGAACGCATCGATATTTTGTAGATCAGTTTTTGAAGAATATAATAGTCAATTATAAAGAAAAACATAATTTAAAAAACTAGAATAATTTTGGATAACCTCGTCATCCGCGGTAACGCATAATTTATTTTTATTGAGTTAAGTTAGTTGCAACACGATGATTAATAGATATCCCTATTATTTTTTCATTTTCAGATAATTTTACATAAGCCTAAAGTTACTTTTTTTATCAATATTATTGTAAATAAAAACAAAAATTAAGCAAAATTTACCTACAGGGTGTACACGCTGGGGCTTACCAAAAGGTATGCAACCCGGCATACATGCCAATAAAAATATCATTGGCGTGTAAGACGTTTTGGATACTTTTTACTTTACTTTTTAGTAAAAGAACATTTTCAATTATTTAAATTAAATATTTGTAATTGGTTTTTAAAAAAATTTTAATTTTAAATAAGGTCTTCACCTCGCTTTTTTACACATATTGTGATAAATTTTATTAATCATAGCGGACCGAGTGAATGGAAAGGATACTCTACAGAGTATCCTCACAGTAATCTATTCCGTATCATGCAATAAAAACTCAAGAAAAAAAGCAAGATCAACTTGTGAATTGGTAAAATTTGGATTCTACCTGAAAATTCCTTTTATAAGGTCACGGAGTAATCGAAATAGTTTTTTTATAAGTCTAAAAAGATTAAAAAAATATAAGACGCATAACGCCTGTTAACTGCTACACTTCAAACGCATCATCTATAAGTAGCAGTCAACAGGCGCTATAGGTCTTATATTTTTGTTTTAACCTTTTAATGACCTTTTAATGGGAATTTTAACGTAGAATCCAAATTTCACTAATTTAAAAGTTGATCTTGCTGTTTTTGTTGCATGATACGAAAGGGATACTATGTGAAAACTGTGAGGATACTCTTTAGAGGATCCTTTCTGTTCACTCGGCCCGCTAGGAAGTTAAAAAGGTTTCAGTTCTGAAGCACATTTGACAACAAAATAATTTTTATTTAATAATTCCAACTTTTTGATTTTTAACCGCTTTGAATCCTGAGTTAGCATCAAACTAGATTAACCGTTGTGTTTGACCGGTAAAGACAGATTCTAGTTACATATGAGTAAGCTTTGAATTATTTTAAATGGTGGCATGTATTAGAGGAGCGGGAAGGTGCACATGGATGCGGGTTTGTTTTGCTATGTGCCACAAAAGTACGAGATCGACGTCGGCATCCTCGACTCGACTGGAATCGAGTAGCAGTGCTGATCGATGTGTCTCCATGACAACGTTTCCGCTGCTAGTCATCCAGTACCCCCGACCCTAGTCAGTTTGTTACCTCTATCGTTGACTAAACGGCATCCACCTCCACATCCACCTCCATTTCCACCTCGACGTACACCGATATACGTCTGCCACGCGACCAACCTGACGTTTTTTTAATGTTCATTTTCCATATTTGCCTGAGATATTAAAATCACCTTGAAACTTGATTAGATGCAAAACAGGTTGTACATCGATAGCTGCAATTGTGCACCCTCGAAAATATATGAATTCTCCGATACTTGTTCCTGTCAAAATTGGACGTCGTGGTTAACTGAAGTTCCATACAGTTATAAGTAACTAAATTGCAGCATATTTATTTTCACATCTTTATCATATATGGCTGAGAAAGTATCAGAATCGTCCGAAATTTAGCACCTCACTTTTTCAGTGGGTTTCAACGTTTTGAGTTCCTCTGAAGCCAGAAATAAAATTTTGTTGATTGCGTATGTCTGTATGTCCGCCCGTATGCACGATAACTCCAAAAAAATCACCGGATCGAATCGAGCTTTGGGATGCTTTCTTCGAGTGTTAAAAGAAAGTAGGATTTCATTAACCAATATTTATTGGCCAACGGATATAGCTTAATCTATCATAAATGCTGTTCAAAAATCATACATTTCATTCTTACTACGGCGATTCAATTCTTCTGGGACCAGATTGAATTAACTAGCGAACGCAGGACGTCTCAGTGTCCTGACAACATTGATTCTGCGGAAGTAATCCCACTCGGAGAACGCGTGCCGTGCAATGCTAGCATCCCAGCAATTCGGAAGAAGCGTGACACGATGCGCTAACGCATCGCGGACTCTATTACTGAAATGCTGGTATACCAGCACCGAACGGCACGCGTTTCCCGTGTGAAATTACTCTGGTCCCACATCCGCAGTATTAGTGTTGTCAGGACACTGGTACATCGTGCGTTCGCTAGCCGAATCAAGCTGATCCCAGAAGAATTGAACCGCCGTAGCTCTATTTTCGAACCGATAGATGTCCAGCTCACGCACATAATATTGGTTCTATCGTACCCGGTACCCGTCTCTGCTCAGATTTTTTTCCGTGTACCTTCGATGAGTGTGAGAACTAGCAGGAAATATTCTGTTGCTCCTGAACCGACAATTTCCAAAAACAAAAGATTATTATTTCCCTTTTTCCACTTTGCGTCAATGTCATAATTCGGTAATAAAAATGGATGGTGGATTCACTTATAACATATGATACTGATACACATTTTATTTATTTAATTTTAATTTTGAATGATTTCATTTTGCAATTTAGGTTGCAGTGTGTCATTTGTTTAGGTGAAATTCATATTTTAAGTTGAAAGGGACACATATGATTTTGAAGTCTTATTCTATTTGTTTATTTTTCTTACAGGAATTTAATAAATTCACCCAAAAATAATTCAAAAACTTTATGTTCACAGTTCTATTGAATAAAAATTTTTCAAAATCTATGTTCGAATTTTCATTTTTATATTGCAATGTTTTTAAAGCGTTTTTGCATTCTCATGATTCAGAAATAAGTATTAGAATTGTCGGAAATTTGTCACCGCAGTTTATCAACGGATCTCCACGTTTTGAGACTCCTTAAAACTGAAAATCAAAGTTTGGCGTTAGCATCTGTCTGTCTGTTCGTCCGTCCGTGAATATGATAATTCTGGAAAAAATTAACGCGATACCCCGATACCGTGCATTGGCGTAAAGTTGACTGCTAGCCTGGTGGCTGATTACAAATACAGTCACAAGAAACAGGCAGGGCATGTCAATTTTGTCTGATTTTTTCTCCAATTCGCAACGTATTTCGTAAAATTTAGAGTCGCCATTATCAAGGCGTGGCCCTTTGAAAACCTGCTATATCTCGAGAATTCTTCTATTATATCGGAACTGTGAGTAGAAAAATATCTAACCATTCAAATGCTGTCGTCTGCTACCCGCTGATTTCCATCTTTCGCAAAATTCCTAATTTTTGTGAAAATAATCATTTCCTCAACAAATTTTTTGATTTTTCAACACTTTATTGATCCGAAGATATCGCAAAACCTCGGATATTCGACCAGTTTTCTTTCTTTCGTTCGCAAATCCTTCGGAAAAAGTATATATTGAGTCAGTGCCGTACCTATGAAAAAAATAATTCAAAGTCGGATTTAACCAACACCCTTAAGCCAGAATTTGTATTCCAATTTTGTTAGAAATTATTATTCTTTCGAAATTTCTGTCTCTCCATCTGATTCCCAAACTTGCATTTGATCAACCCCTAAAATTAATTCTAAATCAATTTGATGGTATAGGAGTATCAGAAAGATACCTCGAGGCAATTTAACCTATCAGAATTTCAATTAATAGAGTCTTTCGGGATTTTTTTATTTCAGAAAATGTTTTCACTGGACCTCATCTTAAAATTTAGTTTGATCAACCACTGAAATAAATTAGAGACTCGCTAAGGATAGGAGTGTATCAGTAATCAATGTAGACGCGAAATTTTAGGCCAAAATTTTTATTCCTTTTTTTTAGAAATTATTCTTTTTTGAAATTGCTATCTCTGGATCTGATTTCTAAACTGGCTTCTGATCAGCCCCTAAAATTAATTCTGAGTCATTTTGATGATATAGGCATTTCAAAAGGCTATCTCTAAGCAGTTTGACTTAAACGAATTATAATTAACAAAGTCGTTAGGGAGTTTTTTATCTTAGAAATCATTTTCTGTGGACGTCATGTCATCTCAAAATTTCGTTTGAGCAACCGATAATAAATATAGAACAACATCCGATTGAAAAGATAACATCTAAAATAAAAATTACGGAATGGGTGTCTTCATTTCTAACAGCATAATTTAAACTTGAACGAGACCTCAAACAAATACACTGAATTAACATTTCAAGTAGCTTTGAATTACACTTAACGATTTTCATTTTCTGATAAGATATCAATAATATATGAATTAAATTTTTAGACCTGATGAAATAGATAATTATTGAATCTTTTTTGAGATGCAGCCTAGAGAAAACATTTTCTAAAATAAAAAAAACCTAAAAACTTCATTAATTAAAATCCGGGCAAGTTAAGTTGCCTCGAGATATCTTTCTGATACACATATACCACCAAAATGACTTAGAATTAATTGTAGGGGCTGATCAGATTCCAATTGAAAAATCAGATCCAGGCAGAGCAATTTCGAAAATAGAATAATTTCTAAAAAAATTAGCATAACAATTGTAGCTAAACATATCATGTCTAAGTTTATTTCTGACACAAGCCTACCACCAACGAGTCTCTCATTTATTTTAGTGGTTGATAAAACAAAATTTTGAGATGACGTCCAGAGAAAATATTTTACAGACTAAAAAACAATCCCTCAAAACTTTATTAATTAAAATTCGCGCAACTTCTATTATCTCAAGATTTTTTTATTGATACACCGATACCATCAAAATAACTTAAAATTAATTTTAGTGGATGATCAAATGCCAATTTGGATATTAGACCCAGAGATAGCAGTTTCGAAAGTGGAATAATGTCTAGATTTATTTCTGATAGAAGCCTGTCACCAACGAGTCTCTCATTTATTTATGTGATTGATCAAACCAAATTTTTAAATTACATCTGGAGAATATATTTTCCGGAGTAAAAAAAATCCCTAAAAACTTTATGAATTAAAATTCGGGCAAGTTTTATTGCCTCGAGATTTTTTTTTGATACACCGATACCATCAATCCCCAGTCTTGGGACAAGGTCCAGAGATAACGATTTCTTAATAATGTTGATGGAAATGCACTAGCTGAAATATAACAATTCCATGTGCATTTCCTGTTATGTATTTCGTCGAGGATCGATCTGTTAAAACAACAATGGCAATCAATTATTATAAATTCAGAAATAATGTGTCACTTATTAAAATTATTAATAAGTAATTATTGTTTAAATTATTACTGCCGACAGTGTAAGTAATAAAAATAGAAAAGCACAAAACATTTGTTTTCTCAAATATAATCAATCGAAAATATAATAAACATGCCGGGTCGATCTGTCATTATTTCGATGTTATGTTCTGATTCACCTATTTTCCCTAATCGCAGTAAGTAAATGTAGGTAATGTGAATTTAAAGTTTTCATATGTAATATTTTATTCACTCAGCAGCCATTCCATAACGTTATTGGCACAGAAAAAAAATTGACGTTTACTTTTCAGTCCACATGTCTCACTTCATTATTTATTAAATACTTTTATTATTTGATATTACTACATAACATAACCTTCATTTTTTAGACACTTGTATTTATTTAAAGTTTCGAACGCAAACATGGAAACTGTGATAGACTTGATCTGAATATGCACCGACTTGACCGAATGCAACTTTCAAGGCGCGAAATTTGAAAATGCCCATGTGCAATGACTTCTCCCTTG
>NC_046659.1:31557709-31559809 GCF_010883055.1 Belonocnema kinseyi | reverse complement strand
ATGAACGCGATGCGTCTGAAAACTCATTCGAGAAAGTCTGTGTTTTTGGGTTTAGGGATACAATTAGGAACTTGAAAAACAATAAGGCTTCCAGTACTCGCCAGCGGTTAGCTGCACGACAGAGGTAGTGCTATATCAGTGGTGCAAAACTCGAACTTAAAAAAAGAATAAGCTAACAAATGTTGTTGAGGTGTTTTAAAATAACGATAAATGGTATATTTAACTAACGTGAAGAAATTTCTTTTAAAACAAATATTTTTAAGTTCTATGCAGACATATAGCTGATCCAAAAAATTACATTTTATGTTTTCGTAAAAAGTTGGTAAAATAGTTTCAAGTGTTGAAAAAATTATACAAGTGAACCAAATTTTTCTGAAAAAATGTTGAAACTGTTATTTTTTAGTTATTTTCATGAAAAAGAATAAAGGATCTAAAAAAGTAATATCTAATGTCATTGTACAAAGTTGCTAGAATGGACTAAAATGATGGGAAAAGAAAAATGACACTTGAGTAAAAAAAATTATTATCAGTGAACTTGGAAGTTTTAAAGTTATACCTTATAAACAATTATACGATTCAAATAAATTCCCCAGAATGGTAACCAATCAGCGCAAATACTTGACAGCCAAACAAAGCTGTTTCTCCTGACTGATGCTAAATGGCATCGTGTCCGTAAACGCAAAACACGTCTGTGATGAATGTGATACAGAAGTGATATAGATGTATAAAAAACAGTTTGATTATTTTAGTGCTAGGTAGTTCAAGATGTGAAAATTAGTAGATAAAATTTTTTTAGCAGAGTGGCCTGTGTTTTATTTTCTTCCTGTAAATTTATAAGCCCGCTTATTAATAAAATGTAATAACAAGAAATTTTGATGACAGCGTTTTCACTTTTTAAAAGCGTTAATATTAAAAGCGTGCCACTATATTTTATGTAATGTACTGTAATTTAATGTAATTGTTTAAGGTAAATTGTGTAAGGATGTGTGTAGTTAGTGCATGACCTTCCACAGAATCTGGTTGTAGCAAGAATATTATTTTTGTTGACGCACGAAAATTTACATGACCGGGATATAGAATTCACATATAGAGCATTAGACTTTGTTTTCTTCGTTGAAACTGTAACAAACAGTTCGAATCATTTTGCCTAACTGGTAGGTAATCGACATCTCATTTTACCTGTCAGGTAATCTTTATTATCTAGTTGTATTATTTCTTACTGAATGGCGATTAAATTATAATAAATTAAAATTAATAATTGATATTTCCATACCAAATATTACCCTGTTTACATGTTACATGACTAAATGTAACATTTTTAAAAAATGCCGTAATTTCCTCCGTGTATACAAATATTCACTGTGTATTTATTTGATTTATTGCTTAAATCGCGGAATGATGATGTTGTTCGTGCATGTGTGTATGCATAACGATAATATTGCTTCCTTCTAGATAAAACATTAGTTTAATGTGATAAAAATATGAAGTTGTATAGGTGATCTTTCATATGGAAAGCTACACATGCCATCCTGTTTTGATTATTTATTTAATGCGTAAATAATTCGTGAAAAAAATTCTTCTGCAGTATAAAATCTTGGAGGAAAAATTAGAATTAAAGAAAAAAAAATTTTAAGTTGATCGAAGGTAAGAAAGGTATCTCGAATCATTCCGTATGGTGAGTCAAATAGTCTGGGATTCTTGTCGCTTTATTCTGGTATCAAGTAGCGAGCGAGCAGGTCCGTCCACTCAGAGCCGCCACCAAGGCAAATTAGAAAATGGAATACACCATATTTTTTTCAAATTTTATGCTAAAAAAATATTTATTTGCTCTTAAAACTTCGGAGGAAAGGGTGGCGGCGCTAGCAGGACGTCCACTCAGCGCAGCCACCTACGAAAACTCACTAAAATGATTACAATGTGATAAACGATATGTTGAAATTTTTTTCCTTTTTTTTACTCTATAATGACATATATTACGTTTCCCAAAAAACTACCCCTAAGTCTTACCAGGTGTATACATATGAAACCGGTATTGCCATCTAGCGGCCAGTAGGCACACTTGTAGGCACTGTCGGAACTTACCATTTGTGCTAATTGGCG
>NC_046659.1:31552303-31557609 GCF_010883055.1 Belonocnema kinseyi | reverse complement strand
AGCGAGGGCGCATACTTTGAATAAAATATTTGTTATCATTCTCTTGAAATAAATGTGTTTTTTTCTTGAAAAAATACCGGTTTTATATGTATACACCTGGTACACAACGACCCCCCGTGATCAAAAACGTTTTCCAGATGGGAAAACTACCTTCAACAATTTAAGCAAGATTTAGAATTCCACACACTTGAAAATTTCCACCTCTTTATAATTTTCCTGAAAAACTTCCCTTCCACGTGAAGGTATGCAGCGAAACATATATGTATGGAAAAAGGATAAAATAATAGAACTTGGAAAACACTGTTAGTCGATATTTTTTTGCTCTTTTTTTGCTCTTCGATAATATATAATACGTTACCCAAAAACAACCCCTAAGTCACAAATACCCTCCCCTCGTCATTAAAAACATTTTAAAAGTTGGAAAACCACGTTGAAGAATGCAAAAATGATTTAGAACTTCAAATAGATTACATGGCACTTCAAAATTCCCTCCACTTCATAATTGTCCCGAAAAAATACTCATCCACGTAAACGTATACAGCGGAACATATATATGTTTTAAAAAAGCATAAAAAATAATACAAATGACAAGACAATGTTAGATGATAGTTTTTTGCTTTTTTTTGCTGTCAAACTACCCCTAAGTCAGACATACCCTCCCCTCGTCATTAAAAACGTTTAAAAAATTCGAAAACCACCTTGAACAATACAAAAATTATTTAGAATTCCAAACTAATTACATGTCACTTGAAAATTTCCCCCTTTTTATTATTTTACTGAAAAACTACCCTTCCACGCGAACGTATGCAGCGCCAGATGTTTTGTAGCATACGTTCACGTGGAAGGGTAGTTTTGGGAATATTATAATGAGAAGAAAATTCTCAAGTGTCATGTAATTAATTTGAAATTATAAATTATTTTCACATTTTTCATGGTGGTTTTCCAACTTTTAAGACGTTTTTGATGACGCAGAGAGGGTATCATGATTTTGGACTAGTTTTTCGGCAACGTATTATATATTATCAAAGAGCAATAAAAGAGAAAAAATATCAACTAACAGTTCCTTCTAAATTTGATTATTTTTGATGCTTTCTATACATATCTATATATATATATATATATATATATATGTGTGTTCTGCTGCATACGTTAACGTGAATGTGTAGTTTTTCGGAAAAATTATGAAGAGGGGGGAATTTTGAGGTGCCATGTAATCTATTTGAAGTTCTAAATCATTTTTGCATTCTTCAAGGTGGTTTTCCAACTTTGAAAACGTCTTTAATTACGAGGGGAGGGTATATATGACTTATATGTTCCGCTGCATACCTTCACGCGGAAGGGTAGTTATTGGTGAAAATTATGAAGAGGGGGAAATTCTCAAGTCTCATGTCATTAATTTGAAGCCCTAAATCACGTTTACATTGTTGAAGGTAGTTTTCCCATTTTTAAAACGTTTTTGATCACAGGGGTTAGTTGTGTAAGATTTAAGGGTAGTCGTTTGGGAAACGGAATATATGTCATCATGGAGAAAAAAGCAAAAAGACCGCCACTTATTGTTTATCGCATTATAATAATTTTTAATGAGTTTTTGTATATGGCGGCGCTGAGTGAACCTCCTGCTAGCGCCACCACCCCTTTTTCCGAAGTTTGAAGAGCCAAAAATTTATTTTGTATAAAATTAGCAATAAAAACCAAAAAAATATGGCGTATTCCATTTTATAATTTGTCTTGGTGGCGGCGCTGAGTGGATGGACCTCGAGCGAGCGAGGACTAGAGATAACAGCTACTTCACGCGTTTAAACTCGCAGAAGCATTCATACATCAGCAGCCTTAGGTTGCACACATTTCCTTATCTTATGCTTTCAGTCTCTGCATATTACTTCTTCTTATAGCTCGCAAGAGTACGCTTTCGTAGTCACACGATGAAGTTTTATATTCATTCTTTTGCCATATGCCCGGTCCGTGAATCTCTGGACGAGGTAATGTAAGAACATACTAAAAACAATTTCAAGACTTCTGAGAGAGAGATTATGGACAGCATGAATTTAATTCCAGACCTTTCATGGACGTTTAATAACTTTAAATAAATAAACATCAACAGCACGCTTCCGGGCACTTCTCCCTCCTCATGTCATACCACGATATTCGAGAATACCAGAATATTTGAAAATTTTTCAGCCAGCTACTAAGAATACTCTATAATGTAGGTGATAAGAATCGAGGATGATTCAGTTCAACGTTTAAATTTTTTTCAGTGATGCTGAATCTTCTGAAACAAAGCGGTAATATATATAACATTCAGAGGCCATAGAAACCTACTTTACCGATATTCTACAGCTGTAGTGGCTCATGCTATGTTTTTACAGTATTCTTAATGGTGTCATCAAATTATACTGCGGAATATTTTGGCAAAGAACTTCAAGGTTGTTGCAAATGACGCATTACATTTTTTAAACTGCCAAAACGTAATGTGTCGATTATAATGTAGAACCTTCTAGTGTATTGAGGTAAAGAGGGAGGTTTATTAATAAATAAAGACAGTAAATCATATGCAGCATGTATACCTTAGAAAGAAAGATAGGTCGAGAGAGAGAGAAAGAAAGAAAGAAAGAAAGAAAAGGGGAGATGGAGAGAGCTATGTCTAAAAAAATGTTTTAATTCAAAAATAATTCTGTAAAATTTGTAATATTAAGGAAGACTTTGCGATTCGAAAAATATCAAAACATTCTTAAGAGGTCCTTTCACATAAAGTGGATCACTTTAACAGATTTAGAATTTTATATTGATATAACTAGGATGTCAAGTAAACAATTTTAGATGAAAAAATACAATTTGAAAGCTCTTGCTAGAATTTATTTAAAAAATCAGCTACATAAGTATTAGATTTGAAATGATCTTTCACATAATAGAGTAATTTGCTAAAAATATTTCATTTACTTACTTAAAACATTAAAATAAAGCATTATAAATGATCAAAATAAATTCAGCAGTATTAAAATTTAATACAAGTAAACTGTGAATCACAAAAAAATTAATATAGTTTATAGAAATTGAGAATGATATACTGCTTTCGGGATAACTAATTTAAATCGGAGATCATAACAAACAGACCATAGAAACCTATCTTACCGATATTCTACTACTGAAGTGGTTCATGCTATGTTTCCACAATATTCTTAATGACGTTAATAAATTTGTATTGCGCAATTTGTAAAAAGAAGTTTATTCGTAAACAACTTCAAGGTTATTTTTTAAGTACGCATTACATTTTTAGGCTGTAAAAACTTTATATTTTAAATTCGTCTAGACGACTCGATTATAATTTAGAACCTTCTAGAACAATTAGACAGTAAATCATATGCAAGATGTGTAGGTTAGAGAGAAAGAGAGAGAGAGAGAGTTATGTATTAAAAAATGTTTTTAGTCTAAAAGAATTTTCCAAACTTTGCAATATTACAGAATGGTTGGCGATTGAGTGACTGTAAACCAGTTAAAAAAGCTCACAGCGTACCTCAGCAAGTGAATAAAATCATATAAAGATTTTGCATTAATCTTGAAAAATACCAACAAGTTCTTAAGAGATCATTTGAAGGACGGTGAGTTACTGTGGCAAATTTAAAATTAATACCAAGCAGCCTCGTAATATTGAATCAACTATTTTGAGATGAAGAAAGTATAATTTTTAAGCTTTTGTTAGAATTTACTTACTTCCAGTAAGGTCTCGTGAATTATAAAAAATAAATTGAGCAGTATTAAAATTTAATACAAGGGAACTGTTAAACTCTTAAATCTAAATTTAGGGCCAATTTCACCATCTCTGATTAAATGCATAATTATTTTTTAATCAATAATTAAATAAGTGTTAACCAGCGATGCGTTCTACCAAGCATTTTCACACTCTGGTTAGCTTATCATATACTTTCTTCGTAATAAGGTCTAGTTTCTAGGTCTATCTGTCGTAACGGCGACTCTGATTGGTGAGAACGAAATTCTTCATGAACACTCGGCGCCATATTAACATATGATAAGATTTCCAAAGTTTGAGGTTACGAATGGTTTCAGTGGCATGTGTAATAGAAGAGAAGTGGAAATTTTGTCTGAATATTCGTGGCCTTCTCTGAACGTGGTTAAGCATTATACTGTACTCACTGTACTTGCAATCTGGTAGGTCCCTCGTAATTATAATATTGCATTAACTATTTGAGATGAAGAACATCTAATCCTTAGAGTTGACTGTAAGAAACGTTAAAATCATTTTTCACATAATAGTCATTTCCTGAGAAGATTCAATTTACTGGCTTAAAACATAAAAATCTAATGCAAAGTTACTGTGAATTAAAAATTAAAAGTGAATCATTGAATACGTATATTAAAATGCGCTATTATACATATATTTAACAGCTAAAAACCTTGTTTTTTTTAGAACCACAATTTTTTAAATTGTAGTTAAATAAACCCATTAAAATAGGCAAGGATTTTAAGTTGACAGAATAATGAATATAGAGTTGATGCAACTATTCCACCTTAGTAAACGTAACTTTCATTTACTGAAAGGGGAACCTAGGTTAACAAAGATTTTCATAGAGTGCGCCACAATCAGGCTTATTTTTTGCTTTTAGTTGTAAAAAACAGATGATAATAAGCAGAATGAGGAGGAGGATGAGGAGGATACGTTAATATTAGCGTTCAACAGGTACTGAAAAATTAGATTTAGATGTAAAAATGAAAAAGTAGGTAGGCTTCTAAACAACACCAAAAAGTAAAAAAAACTGTACGTAATGCCTTGTGGAAGAGGATGAGAAGCATACGATTATATTCAAGTTCAACAGCTACTGCAAATATTAGATTTAGATGTAAAATGACGGAGAACATTGGCTTCGAAACAAAACCAAAAACCAAAGAAACTGTAGGTGATGCCTTATGGAGGAGGATGAGGAAGATACGATAATATTACAGCTCAACAGCTACCGAAAATATTTGATTCAGGATATCTTGAAAAGTAACTTTCTCTCCACCGAGGAATGTATCATGCATTACTCAGAAGTCTAATTAAAAAATGATGCTCATGATGAGGATGTTAATGAGCATGATAATGACTATGATGAGGAGGATAATAATGCTGATGAGGAGGAAGATGAAGGCGATCTTTCCTCAGAATATAAAATAAAATCAAAAAAAGGATATAAAACGTTAGATTACTGGGAAGATACTAATAAGTTTATGACTCGATTGCGCTTTCTTTTACAATATAAAATGGAACCAACACTGTAAAAAGTAAGCAATAAGTTTTAATATACGATTTATAC
>NC_046659.1:31545496-31552203 GCF_010883055.1 Belonocnema kinseyi | reverse complement strand
TTAAAAATTGGTCATAAGGACAACCGCAGGATTTGGTCGGGAGCGGGTGCTAATCTGGAAAATTGCACCCGCCTCCAGCGAAATCGCGGTAAAATTTCAGCCAGAACCACGTCTCACGACCGTGAGATAGGTGGTTACAGTCTGTAAAGGAATCGATACGACGATCCAGCAAAAGCCTCGTGCATCCTAAGAACACGGAGCGACCCAAGGGAAACCGCTTTCTGTATTTCTCTCGCAAATGTTCTAGCATATTGTTGACACGCAGGGATGCTTTTTAGGCCATTAGCGGGTGAAAGATTGGCACCTTCAAGAGAGCCGATGATAAGGACGATTAATTTAACAGAATATTCCGGGTACAATCGTTGCAACTCCCTTATAAGGTCTCGATACCTCTCTTTCTTTTCATTCTCCTTAGTTATGATGTTTTTTTCAGCTGGTGCCGAAAATTCGATAACGAACATGGTTCGCTTCTCGAAGTTAAGAAGAACCATGTCAGGCCTCGAGTAAGCAACAGAAACAATTGTCGAGAATATAAAGTTCCTGTATATGCGGCACTTCCCATTCTGGACAATTGACTCAATTTCCCGAGAAGCATTTAGAGGAGCGATATTAAGGTTAATACCGTAGGAGTGACAGAGATGGTAAAAACGCACTCTTAGTGCCGCATTGTACCTTTGAATGTAGGTCGTTCCCGCTTGAGTTGGACAACTAGATAGTATGTGAGCTAAATGCTCGGGGTGTGCATGGCACGCCCTGCAGCTACCATCGGGAATGTCTTGGCTCAAAATGTGGCGACGTTATGTTAAGGTGGAAATGACACCGTCTTGGCATGCAAAAATGAAACCCTCCGAACCAGACTTCAATCCGGGCGATTTAAGGAAAGCAAACGTTAGCTCACAAGACATTGACTGATCCTTCACATTTCTGTGGAAGATACCGTGCATCCTCTTATCGAGGAGCTGTTCACGAAAGTTTTTCTCTTGTGCTTTCTTAATCCGGGCTTTTAGGAGTGAGCACTCGAGATAGATAAGATTTGATGCATTTTGCTCACCCCTATTACTGAAGTCAAGTCCGATTGCTTCAGCAGCCTCCTCCGCTGCTTTGTACAGAAACGCTCCTTTGCCCACTTCTTCGTGATTCCTGACCATTTTAAAAAGAGGGTCTCTTCCATTTGCAACTCTGTACCCAGAATAATCCTGTTGTGAAGACATTCAAGACTCAATATTCCGCAACCCCCTTGACGGCGTGAGATGTACAGTCGCGGAACCGAAGGCTTAATATGCATGCTTTTGTTCAGGTGCATAACCTTTCTTGTCCCGATATCAAGAGATCTGAGTTCGTTCTTCGTCCGTGGAACTACTCCAAATGAATAGAGTAGTACCGGGACGGCAAGCATGTTCCTTGCAGATACTTTGTTCCTCGCCGACAGTGCGGAAGACCAAAT
Source organism: Belonocnema kinseyi (assembly GCF_010883055.1). Classification (NCBI taxonomy): domain Eukaryota; kingdom Metazoa; phylum Arthropoda; class Insecta; order Hymenoptera; family Cynipidae; genus Belonocnema; species Belonocnema kinseyi. Next base: position 31,550,759 of record NC_046659.1, on the reverse strand, counting down.
CTGTCGGATGAGACGTTTGTATCTGCTTCGAAGAGTATCCTTTATAGATCTCACATCCTGAATGCGTCTCTGTTGCACGCCCAGGTATGTATAAGTCTCTCCAGTGCAAAGATGTCGTATGGCGCTTCTATCAACGAGTTCAAGATCTTCAGGGATACCATTAGGTTTTCCTCGCTTCAGATAAACCTTGGCGCATTTGTCTAACGCAAATTCCATTCCAATGTCCTTAGTATATCGTACGACAATCCCCAGAGCTAGATACAGTTGCTCTGTGTTTTTAGCATAGATCTTAAAACCGTCCATGTAAAATACATGAGTCACCTTCTACTTTCGATCTGCAGGTTTGACGCACAAATACTCGTCGGAATGGCGAAGTGCTAGAGATAGTGGCAATAATGTAAATCAACAGAGGAGTGGGCTCATGGTGTCGCCTTGAAAGACACCTCTCTGAAAGGTGACCTTGTTAGTTGTCACACGATTTTAACCAGATGAGATAGTAAATCCGGTTTTCCAAAGCGGCATCAATCTCTCTATGCATCCAACTATTTGCGGATGAACCTTTAAGATTTCCAAAAGACAGATAATAGGTCTATGGGATGTCGAATCGAAAGCTTTCCGATAACCAATCCAGGCCATCAATAGGTCACGTTGGTAGAATGCTGCATCTTTGCAGACACATCTATCGATGAGCAGGTACTCCCAACATCAGGATACGCCTTTCTTTGAGCCTCGTTGTTCATACCTGTAATTCTTCGGGTCAGTTAAGTTGCCTATTTTCGGCAGAAGTATTGCGCGCCCTTCCAACAACCACTCTGGAATCGGCTCTTCCGACATCAAATATGAGGTGAAAATACGGGCCAAATGCTGATGGGTTGAAGAAAACTTCTTGCACCAGAAGATTTTGATACAATCTGGTCCCGGTGCGGAATAGTTCTTCATCTCTCTTAATATTTTTTTCACCTCCTCGTTAGTGATGGGTGGGCATTCTTTATCAGGTGTTATGAGGTCAACACATAACTCCTTGAAGCTCTTTATATTTTCTGAGTCTTCGTCCAGTCTATGCTGAACTTCTTAGACTTCTCTCCAAAATATTTCGTCCTCCTCTGGTTAGGTACACACAATAATTGATAGCCCAGAGGTCAGATTCTCCGGAAAAATGTCCACGAAGCTCGTCATCCATTTCAACCAGATCTTTAGGCTTGAGAGAAACCTTGATTTTGATGCTTCTCCGGGTCGTAAAGCATCGCTCTTCCTCTATTGGATGCCTGCCCGCGGTTGGTCTTAGTGCCACTTCACTTTCTTTGTTGCCGGCTTGTTCTAGCTGTGATAGAGTAGGCGTTCCGCTTACACAGCCCCTTTTACGAAGTAGTTCAGCATGGTGTCGCAGACGTTGCTGCTGACTCGCATCGTAGCACTCTAGCAACTCGTGATTCAGTCGCTCCGTCCACCCAATGTTTGCGAGATCCCGCCGATCCATCGCATTGAATCCATTTTCATTGGCTCCCCCAGCTTTAGATTGGTCAGCATTGTTGGCCGACCCATTGTCGGGAGCCCTGCGCATTCTGTCGAATCGAAGGGCCTATGACAAAGCTACCGAACGCGTCCTCGGGTTGCGGATAGAGGGTTCCTGTACCAATAGTTTCTGCTGAATATGGTTACAAAAATAAATAGGCAGTCGCGGGCAATTATCCAGGGGTGGTCCCGAAGGAATTAACCTCCAAGCGGAAGTGTGAAAACCGCGATGAAAGTTATAGTAAGTGCGGTTCAAAACAACAGAACGCGCAGGGCTCCCGACAATGGGTCGGCCAACAATGCCGACCAATCTAGAGCTGGGGGAGCCAATGAAAATGGATTCAATGCGATGGATCGGCGGGCTCTCGTGACCTTTGGGTGGACGCAGCAACTGAATCACGACTTGCTAGATTGCTACGATGCGAGTGTAGCCCGTGAATGTGGTTACATAGCACGGCTGCATGCTCTGTGGTGCGAGAAACACCCGGAGCTATCGCACTTTTCGCAGCAACGTCTGCGAAACCATGATGAACTACTCCGTAAAAGGGGCTATGTAAGCGGAACGCCTACTCCACCACAGCTTAAACAAGCCGGAAACAAAGAAAGAGAGGCGACACTAAGACCAACCGCGGGCAGGCATCCAATAGATGAAGAGCGATGCTTTACGACCCGGAGAAACATCAACACCAAGGTTTCTCTCAAGCCTAAAGATCTGGCTGAAATGGATGACGAGCTTCGTGGACATTTTTCCGGTGACTCCGACCTCTCGGCTATCAATTATTGTGTGTATAATGCAGCGAGAGCTTTGGCCGATGCAAACCGTAAAACGAAATCGACGGCTGATCATAAGACCAAAGGACGAATGCTTCAACTTGCTATAAATATAGGCTGGGCAAAACAGTACGCGTCCCGCATTCAATGTGGGATTGACTACATCACATCTGGCAGGAATTTTACGCCAAGGTTGGAAAGCTCGCGCGCGAACTCCGGACCCGTTATCACACACTTAACAAGTCAAAGGTGCTGACCATCAGGCAGCATATTGTTAAGAGAATACGGATACTATCTGACGCTAAGAGAAGTCTAGAGCGGAGGGAGAGATGGGTCAGAGAAAATCAACAGTTTCTGTCTGACCCATCTCGACTCTTCCAAGACCCTCCAGTTACAATCTAACACCCACCCAAACCAGAGGAGGTCGAAGTATTTTGGTGAGAAGTCTACAAAGTACAGCATAGACTGGACGAAGACTCAGAAAATATAAATAGCTTCAAGGAGTTATGTGTTACCCTCATAACATCTGATAAAGAATGCCCACCCATCACTGCCGAGGAGGTGAAAAAAGTATTAAGAGGGATGAAGAACTATTCCGCACCGGGACCAGATTCTATCAAAACCTTCTGGTGGAAGAAGTTTTTTTCAACCCTTCAGCATTTGGCCCGTATTTTCACCTCATATTTGAAGTCGAAAGAGCCGATTCCAGAGTGGTTGGTGGAAGAGCGCACAATACTCCTGCCGAAAATAGGCAACTTAGCTGACCCGAAGAACTGCAGGCCAATAACTTGTCTGAACACGCTTTATAAGATATTCACAGCTATCCTAAATGATAGGATTGTTCGGACAAGGAACCTGTGTGGCAGGAAATGTATGAAAAACGAGGATCAAAGAAAGGCGTAGCCGGATGTCGGGAGAAGCTGCTCATCGATAGATGTGTCTGCAAAGATGCAGCATTCTACCAGCGTGACCTATCGATGGCCTGGATTGATTATCGGAAAGCTTTCGATTCTACATCCCATAGACTTATTATCTTTCTTTTGGAAATCTTAAAGGTTCATCCGCAAATAGTTGGGTGCATATAGAGATTGATGCCGCTTTGGAAAACCAGATTTACAATCTCATCTGGCAAAAATCGTGTGACAACTAACAAGGTCACGTTTCAGAGAGGTGTCTTTCAGGGCGACACCATGAGCCCACTCCTCTTTTGCCTTACATTATTGCCACTATCTCTAGCACTTCTCTATTCCGACGGGTACTGGTGCGGCAAACCTGCAGTTCGAAAGTACAAGGTCACTCATGTATTTTACACGGACGATCTTAAGATCTATGCTAAAAATAGAGAGCAACTGCATCTAGCTCTTGGGATTGTCGAACGATATACTGAGGAAATTGGAATGGAATTTGGGTTAGACAAATGCGCCAAGGTTTATTTAAAGCGAGGAAAACTTAATGGCATCCCTGAAGATCCTGAGCTCGTTGATAGAAGCACCATGCGACACCTTTGCGCTGGAAAGACTTATACATACCTGGACGTGCCACAGAGCCGCATTCAGGATGTGACATCTATAAAGGATGCTCTCCAAAGCAGATACAAACATCTCATCCGACAGATTTGGTCTTCCGAACTGTCTTGCGAGGAACAAAGTATCTGCGACGAACATGCTTGCCGTCCCGGTACTACTCTATTCATTTGGAGTAGTTCCATGGACGAAGTACGAGCTCAGATCTCTTGATATCGGGACAAGAAGGGTTATGCACATGAACAAAAGCATGCATCTTAAGTCTTCCGTTCCGCGACTGTACATCTCACGCCGTCAAGGGGGTCGCGGAATATTGAGTCTTGAATGTCTTCACAACAGGATTATTCTGGGTACAGAGTTGCAAATGGAAGAGACCCTCTTCTTAAAATGGTCAGGAATCACGCAGAAGTGGGCAAAGGAGCATTTCTGTACAAAGCAGCGGAGGAGGCCGCTGAAACACTCGGACTTGACTTCAGTATTAGGGGTGAGCAAAATGCATCAAATCTAATCTATCTCGAGTACTCACTCCTAAAAGCCCGGATTAAGAAAGCACAAGAAAAAACTTTCTTGAACAGCTCCTTGATAAGAAGATGCACGGTATCTTCCACAGAAATGTGAAGGATCAGTCAACGTCTTGTCAGCTAACGTTTGCTTTCCTTAAATCGCCCGGATTGAAGTCTGGTACAGAGGATTTCATTTTTGCATGCCATGACGGTGCCATTGCCACCTTAAGATCCCGTCGCCACATTTTGTGTTTAAGACATTCCCGATGATAGCTGCAGGGCGTGCCATGCACACCCCGAGCATTTAGCTCACATACTATCTAGTTGTCCAGCACATGCGGGAACGACCTACATTCAAAGGCACAATGCGGCACTAAGAGTACTTTATTACCATCTCTGTCACTCCTACGGCATTCACCTTAATATTGCTCCTCTAAATGCTCCTAGGGAAATTGAGTCAATTGTCGAGAATGGGAAGTGCTGCATATACTGGAACTTTATATTCTCGACAATTGTTTCTGTTCCTCACTCGAGGCCTGACATGGTGCTTCTTGACTTCGTGAAGCGAATCATGTTCGTTATCGAATTTTCGGCACCAGCTGACAAAAACATCATAGCCAAGGAGAATGAAAAGAAAGAGAGGTATCGAGACCTTATAAGGGAGTTGTAACGATTGTACCCGGAATATTCTATTAAACTGATCGTCCTTATCATCGGCGATCTTGGAGGTGCCAAGCTTTCACTTGCTAGTAGCCTAAAAAGCATCCCTGCATGTCAACAATATTGTAGAACACTCGCTGGAAAAATGCAGAAGGCGGTTGTCCTTGGGTCGCTCCGTGTCCTTAGGGTGCACGAGGCTTTTGCTGGATCGTCGTATTGATTTCTTAACAGACTGTAACCACCTATCTCACGGTTGTGAAAAGTGGTTATGGCTGAAATTTTACCGCGATTTCC
>NC_046659.1:31511513-31545396 GCF_010883055.1 Belonocnema kinseyi | reverse complement strand
ATTTAACTTGTTTCATTACAATAAACGTATACAAATTATATATATATAATTTGTATACGTTTATTGTAATGAAACAGGTTGAATAAGTTTAATTTTTAAAATTTATGTCTACTTATTTATTCCTCTCACCTGAATTCGTTGTAGGTTAGGAAATCAGCTTATAAAACAGAAGATTTATTTCAAGTTATCATTCTATCTAATATTTTCTGAACGTACTTACCTTAACTAAACCATTAACATATCCTCCCCTTCCTCCTCATCTCCTGTGTTTATTTTCTTATCCTTCTACATATGAGACGTGCGTCGAAGAAAGGGGGCTTGCTCTGAAAAGTGAGATTTTTTAGGGCGAGCGGTCGAAGTCGACTCGATAGAAGCGACTTTCAGGAAAGAGTCACGAAATCTGCCCTCTCCACTTACCACTACATTCTCACGGAAAGAGGTAGGTCCGTGATGCGGCTTACGGGCGGAGTGTAGATTCTCAGTTTGCTTGTATCAAATTTTAGTACTGCTGGATTTATATTTATTATTTATGATGCATTATTTTAATGCTTTAAGTAAGTAAATTGAATCTTTTTAGCTGATTACTCTATTATGTGAAAGATGAGTTTACCTCTAATATTTATTTATGTATCTGATTTATTTAATAAATTCTAGCAAGAGCTTTCAAATTGTATTTTCTTTATCTAAAATGGTTTATTTTATATCCTGATAGTATCAATATGAAATTCTAAATCTATTACAGTAATCCATTTTATATAAAAGGACATCTTAAGAACCCTTTGTTACTTTTTGAGTCGCTCAATCGCAAACCAATTTATAATAGACACGTCTAGACACGTTTGAAATATAACGTTTTTGTAGCCTAAAAATAAAGTGCGTAATTAAAAAATAACATTAACATTGTTTGCGAATAAAATTCTTTTAAGAAATTACGCAGTACAAATTTGATGACGTCATTAAAAACATTCTGTAACATAGCATGAACCACTATAGCTGTAGATTATCGGCAATATATAACAAAAGTTCCAGAAGATTTAACATTATAGAAAAAATTTTTACCTTCGAATTGAAGTAGTTAGTTAGAAAGTAATATATGTTCCTCAATTTCTATAAACTATATAAATTTTTGTATTTTCAGTTCTCTATTTTACAAAATTTTGATTTAAAAGTTCCAGAATGTAGATGTTTACGTAAACACTGTATCATTTATCTCAATACTTGATTTACAGTTTGCTTGGATCAAATTTTAATACTTTTGGATTTATTTTGATTATTTATGATGTTTTATTTTAATGCTTCAAGTATTTTTATTATTATTATATTCTGTGTTGAGGCCGCCACAGCCCCTGACGCTTGGGTGATCCTGTTGCGTCTCCTTATAAGCCTTAAGCGTGGCTCCAAAGTCCTCTCCATAGAGAGAGGACCGCAGCCACGCTGTTGACCGATATTTCAGACTCACTGATGCAGAAACTGCCTGTAAGTGTTACACGTTTCCCCGCAATCGCGGATAGTGACAGAGAATATGAGTTGAAATCTCATTGTCCTTTCCGCACAGACGACAGAGGGGACTTTCCTCAAGCCCTATCTTATGCCTGTAGTACCGGAAGTTTCTATATCCTATAAACATTTCTATTAGGATTTTGTCTTCGTTCCTCCCAAGCTTAAGAATTTCTTTTGCTCGATGAGGGTTTAGCTTTGAACCCAAAAGTGATTTATTCTGTCTGCAGCCCGAGACCGCATCCCACTCATTCTGATGTTCCTCAGTCAGCCCACTGTTAATATATTCAGTGAGCGACCTACTGGAAATGCCTACAACTGGCTCAGGGCCAGTAAAGGTTTCCTTTGTTGCTAGCTTTGCTAACATGCCCGATATTTTATTGCCTCTGATGCCACTGTGTCCAGGGATCCAGAGCAGAGTGACTCGATTACCTATCGCTAGCTTATTCAATGCCTCAAAGCCCTCCCATATTAGCAGTGACGTAGTCGCGGTTCCATTCAGAGCCATGATAGAAGGTCTGTTATATAAGCAGATACGAATGTTTCTTTTCCCGCTGTACTTTATTGCCTTATAGACGCACTAGAGCAAATGGACATTTTGTCCCTGAGAATGCTCAGTGTCAGCCTCTTTGTGATGTCGATTAATATCCGCATAACTGTCGAGATACTGCTATCGTTTACCATATATAGTCTCCAGGCCGCCTTAGCAGCCGCGGCTTTTATCGCGAGATGGAGGGGCTCCAAACCTATTAGTGCCCCCAGGGCCATCATGGGTATCGACATCGAGGTACCAATGATACCTCTCAGAATCAGTCCCTTGATTCTTTCTAGTCGGGCCTTCACAGCAGAAAGTTCGACCCTGGTCCGCCAGACGACTGCCGCATAGGTTCGTCTGGGTTGCAGGATCGCTGTGTAGATCCATATAAGTGTGTCCGGTTTCAAGTCCCAGCTTTGATTTCGAGTTTTTGTCCCCACAATTTCAATGTGTTCGTCTTACTACATCCTTCTTACTCGGATTGACTGATAGTCCAGGCCCCTTACACCATTAATCAACTATTCTTAGTGCTTGCTGCATTACTCCGAAGAGCGCATCCAAATGCTGACCGTGCACGATAACCAGTATATCGTCCGCGTAGCCTACGACGTGGAAGCCCTGACTCATGACTAGATAAAGCAATTGATCCACTACCAGGGACCACAGAAAGGGTGATAGAAGACCCCCCTGTGGACATCCCGAGTCAACGGTTCCACATAAAGTGCTCACACCCTTGGTCGTGGTTAGATTCCTATTGGCCAATATGTGGCAGGTCCATTCCACGACTGCAATAGACACCCCGTGTGCGATCATGGCCGCCCTGATCACCTCTCCAGAGGTGTAGTTAAAGGCTTCTTCGATGTCCATGGAGGTTTCAATCGCTAGACCTTTCTGCTCCAGTTGTCCTTCAATTAAGTTAACTGCAGTGCTCAGGGCCGTCTAAGTCGAATGACCAGAACTATAGGCGTGTTGTTTCTTGTGAAGAGGACCACTAGACAAGACCTGATCGTTGACATATCGGTCTACGAGTCTTTCCACTGTTTTTAGTATGAAACATGTGAGACTAATGGGTCGGAAATCCTTGGGTGAAGTATAACCGATGCTGCCTGCCTATGCAATGAAAACTACTCTCGCACCCCTTCTTGCCGCCGGAATATAGCCCAACATCAGACTAGCCCTAGCATGTCTCGCCAAAGGCCCAATGATGATCTTTCCAGCTGTCTGTAAGAGGACTAGATATATAACATCCGGGCCGGGAGACTTGTAAGGACTGAAGGATCTCAGGGCCCACTTGACCCTGGCTGGGGCACAATCTCGTTGGGTAGTCGTCGGTTCGAGCCCAATTTGGCCACATGCGACTTTGACTACCTCAGATGTGCCGCCCCCCATCTACTGACTTTGTTGAGCCTCGAAAATGTGCCTTGATCAGGTGAGACAAGGTATCTTCGTCTGACTCTGAGTATCCCCCGCCGGGCAATTTTAGAGTCCCGAGAATAGCATCCGGATTTCGAAAGAGCAGCTTGTCCAGTCTGACTGCCTCTGCTTCTTCCACGATATAAGTACAAAATTTTGTCCAGGTTTCATGCTTTGCCTTACGTATTGCACTCCTAAACTCTTCCCTCATCGATTTGAATGAAGTCCACAGTTCCTTCGTTTCGGCAGAACTGGCAAGTCTGAAACTCTCTCTGGCTTGCCTGCGAAGCTCTTCGAGTTTCGCATTCCACCAGTGTGTCTCTACAGCCTTTCGGACTTTCGAAAGCCGAGGATTACTTTCATAAGTGGATTTAATGCCTTCCGTGAAAAACTCGGCCGCCATCTCCAGAGTATCCACGTCTCTAATTGACCTGAGCATCCCTGAGAGTGCACTTCTTATTTCTGTGGAAAACTGACCGCAATCCGTTCTTCTTGGATTTCTGACCCATTAACGGCCGGCGGGTACAGTGGAATTTAACACGACCTCTAACAGTGAGTGATCTGAGAGAGTGGGTTCACCTGAGACTCTCCACTTCTTAATGTTATCTGTAAAACTACCGGTACAGAGAGTGATGTCAATGACTTCCTCCCTGATCAAATTATAAAACGTCGACACCCCAACAGCATCGCACCCCAACAGAAGAGGAAGACCCGTTACCTTTCAGTGTTCCACCAGTGTAAGTACCTCCACTGGTGGATTGGTATCGCTGTCATATGGAAAGTAAGCCGATCACATGACAATCGTCCCTATTCCTTTAAGATTTGTGACTATCAGCACCAGCTGTCTAAATCATTGCTCAAGCAGCGGGAAAAGGCGACATTGGCCGCCTTAGGGTCCCTGTAACAAAAACCAGCCCCCCCACTCTAAGCCCCTGATGGTATCTCGAACTAGCCAGGGTTTCTGGATTAGTGAGATACCTGTATGCCTCACAGCCATGCCCCTCTGCAAAACTGCAGAGGCGCCTTTGCTATGATGCAAGTTAATCTGGGTAATGATTAGACCGGGAGCAGTCATTTATGTCTTATCCTGATCTTCCTGTTCACGGACAGGCCTCTCCCGCCCCTGACTGGCCACTTTAAGGTTGACCTGTCCATAAAGGTAGAAGGGCCTATTATTAAGGGCCGAAAGGGCCCTCGACTGTGACTCATTAATTTGCACAACTAGGTGATGTTTAAATTCTCCAGCTGCATCTTCTTCCTGAGGCCTATCGTGCCTGACGCACTGCCAGGACGCTGTCTTAAGTGACGGGTTGAATTTCTTCAGTCGACCGAGAACTACCTGCCAGTCCGTCAGTTTGCCTGGGAACCACGCCGTAGCCTTTACTGAAGTCAACTTTTCTGGATCAACTCATCCCAAACCAATTTTAAGAGATGCTCCTTCCCACGGTCTTGTCTCGGCCAAAACCTTGTATAGCCAAGCTTTGACCGCTGGGTCCGCTGCCACCAATACAAAGACGCCTCCCCTGAAGTAATGGGTCTTGAATTCAGGCCATTGATCTGAAGACAATCTTTTGAGCGCCCTCCAGGTATAATCCTTGAGAAGCTCTAGCTGCTCTGCGGTGATCATCGAGTCCCGGTAACTCGTATCCGTCGCCACCACAGTCATAGGGTTAGTCCTCTAAGCGACCGTCAGTCCAACCCCCAACGACTCCGTGTTCGTCGGCTGGTGGACCGCCTTGTGCCTCTTCAAAGACTGCCTCCCCCCCCCCCTGGTAGAGTACTCACTGAGTCACTTCCTTCTTCTGAGCTTCAGTGCTGGTCATCGGCGTTGTGGTCGTCGATGTACCAGGTACTGCAGCTGCTCTACTAGCCTGCTGCGCTCGCCTCCTCAGTCTCCTTTTCAGGGAACCGCTGATGCGTTTCTTGTTATGGGGGGACTGACTGGCCACTCCCGTCACCATAGCCTCACTTAGAGGGGCCGTCATACCCTCAGCTTCCGAAAGAGTTGATTTTAAACTTTTTGTGATAGTTTCAAAGTTGATTTTACCTCTAATATTTATGTAGCTGATTTATTTATTAAATTTTAGCAAGAACTCTCAAATTGTATTTTCTTCATCTAAAATGGTTTATTTGACATCTGTGGTGGCACCATATCTCTCCACTCTAAGATAGTGTAGTAAAGGGCCAGATGTGACCGCGCCGAGGCCTAAAAAGCCAGTTCTATCCCATCCTTTTCGACCTACTGTACACGTTCGAACAAAGAATAGTCGCACTGCAGAACGTCAGAGCGTCTTTGACAAAAGTAAAGGTGAAGTTCATATTTATCCCTTCATATTTTGGTGATCCTGCCAGGATAGTGCTTGCGCGATATATTAAAAGAAGCTTATCCTTATGAAAAAACTTGGATGTCGGAATTCTACAGAATTTATAGAGAAAATTTATTCGGATTTTTTCACGGAAATCCGAAAAATCAAAAAGGAAGAATTCTGCAGAATCTTGAAGAAGAAGTCCGGGCTTTTCTACGGAAAGCTAGTTAAAAAACGAAAAGTAAGAAACTTGAATTAAAAATAGTTGGTGAATTTGAAGCTGACAACGCAGCATGCAGCACAGCAAGCAACTTCGAAAACCAAGGATTCTACGGTCTCCAAAGTAAGGAAATAGTAAGTAAAGAAGGATAAACATATGAAGTTAGAAATATGTTACGGATTAATTGTTTTTTCGAACAAATTTATATCATTCTTGGATGTTATAGATTTTGTATTTCAACTATAGTAACCCTCAGGCTCGAGAAAGTACACACGTTTATGGTACTCCCTGGCCTCTGTATTCCTCAAAAAACAAACAATTTGCCTTGAATTAACAATTGAAAATTATGCAACTGATAATGATCTAGCTTTAACTGACATACTGACAGATGCATCCTTAATAACCCCAAAAATGACACAAACAGGCTCTACTTCACAGTCCCTTGAACAAGTCCTATCCAATATTTTATCCGAGCTCTCCTACATCAAGGTAGGAATATCAACACTAAATGAAGAAAATGAGAACCGACTACAGAAAATCTCAGTAACAGGCGAGAAGGTACCACAGAGTCGCTACAGGCAGGCAAACTTTCGCTCAAAGAAAACGAGTCTCCGAAAGTTTAGGGTGTGAACACATCTGACTAGGCAGGTGAACCCTCAGTAGTCACGGCAGCAGGATTATCACCAGTACGGGCAGAAGCGTTATCAGCAGTACGGGCATTTTCCCCACCAGCTACGCGTAGACTCTCGTCTAGCTATAGAGCTGCGAGTGGAGATGTGACCAGTAAGGTCGTGGAACCATCGCTAGCCATAACGACACGTAGACCCACTTTTAGAATGAACGCGCTCGACACAGATTCGGATACAACCGGTTCAGCTATCAGACGCCCGGTAGGCACAGCTGTAGCCCATACTATTCCGTATAAAGACATGATCCGCACCATCAAAAGTCTTAGCGGACACGATGATATGGGAATAGAAGATTTTATTAGAACAGTAGAGCGCATGAACTGCAGGTGCAAGAAACCCGATCTGTTATTATATTTTGTATTAGCGGAAAAAATAACAGGAAATGCAGAACGCGCTCTTAGATACACCGAAATCAACTACAAAGATGATTTATACGACGCGCTACGTCAAAATTTATCCCAAGTAGGTTCGGTCTTAGCGTTACGATCCGAATTAGAAAGCTGCAAACAGAAACATTTCAAAATTTTAATTTAAGATTTTGTCAAAATGTTAACATACTTAAATATGCTGTACGTAGCAAGCATACGAGTCCGATGGAACGGAAGGTAGCAATTATTATCGAAGAAAAGAAGTACATTAAGAGGCATTTGCTGAACATAAGACGCGAAATGGAATTACAGGTTAAAGTTTAAAAGCCATCCCACCTCAACGAAGCACAAAATAATGCTGTTCAGGTGGAAATGTGGTTAAAGGAAGCGCAACCGGCGCGAATAACCAATCTACCATCCTGTCAATTTGTACCAAAGTCAAGCCAATTTACCACAATTTATACCAGCCAAATTTAACCATAATTAGCCTACTGGAATAGTCTCTGGTAACTGCTATAAGTGCCGAAAGGTTGGGCATTTTATAAGCCAATGTCCGATGAACATTCCGCGAAATTTTCCACAAGCTGTCTTTCCGAGTCGACCACCACGGGCAGTTCGAAATGTCCAGGAAGAGGAACAACTCTGTTTAGACCAAGTGGAAATGGGCCAAGAGGAAGTCCCCAAAAAGGGTGACAAACTAAGAATGGTGGTAGGTTACCGAAAAATAAACGAGGACTTTGATCAAGATGCCTACCCGCTTCCGGTGATAGATGACATTTTGGACCACTTAGGCAAAGCCAAGTTCTTTTCAGTATTCAACCTGAGCTCAGGATTCCATCAAATACTAATGAATCCTACCTCTATCAAGCATACGGCTTTACCTACGAGGGCCATTTTGAATACATCCGAATTCCTTTCGCCCCGAAGAACGCAACAGCCACATTTCAGCGAATGATGGACCATGCTCTGGGAGGACTAGTAGGGAAACGTTGTTTTGTTTATTGAAGCGATATAGTAGTTTTCGAATCAACTATACAAGAGCATAACGAGAATTTACGGGTACGATTAGATCGCTTGCTTGAAACAGGCTTGAAACTTCAGCCTGATAAATGTGAGTAATTAAGACTGAGTTAAACTATCCATGACACCTTATCACAGCAGATGGTATTTAACACGTTTAACAACGATTAAAACACGTCAAAGATTTCAAGGAACCCAAGTAACTGGGGGAAGTTCAATCCTTCTTAGGACTTGCAGGTTATTACAGGGAATTTATTAAAAACTTCTCACATATTGCCAAACCACTGACAAAACTCACTAAAAAATTAATCCTTCTAATATTTTTAGATCAAGTCCAGATTCTAGGAAGTCCCGCAATTTTCGAAAATCAAACAGGGTATTGCAAAATGTTGAGAGTTCTGAGAGTTCTAGAATTTTTTATAAGAGCTCTACAAAAAATTGTTATAAAACTTTTCAATCAAGTCAAATTTCGAAGAACTATGGCACTTTAAGAAAATTCAAAATTTTTGTATTCCAAAATGTTAAGAGTTTTAAGATCTCTGATCGGAGTTCTGGACTTCTTCATGAAAGCTCTACAAAAAAGTGTTGTGCAACTTTTTGATCAATTAAAATTTCGAAGAACTATGGAACTTTTAGAAAACCCAAAATTTTGAAATTCCAAAATTTCAATATAATCATTATTTACGGCCTTCTTTCAGTAAAATGATGCAGCACATATGTGCAGATATCTTAAATCACCAAGGATCTATTTATGAAAATTTTTAATTTCGTTCAAGTAAGGTATTGGGGAATTTGCAGTCTTTTTAGAAAATTAGAATTTCGTTAAAGTTGGGTATCAAGGAATTAGCGTATTAGGGAATTTAAATTATTTTGAAGTTATTTTTTACCGTGCCACAACAACTAATCATTATAAATTTTATAAATTTTCTTATCAAATTGGGAAATGATGAAGTGTAACAACAAATTTGAAAAAATTTGAATATTCTTTGTGGTAACAAGAATATCTTTGTATAATATATAAAACATATACTCATCACATTTGTATGACTTTTATATGACATTTGTCAGACATTTTCAATAAGTTTGTAAAATTTGTGAGATATATTTACAAATTCCATCTCAGGTTCCACGCCCCTCATGTTCGGTAACACTTGTGTCCATAAGTTTAAGCACGTGAAAAGGATTACTAACAAGTGTACCCCTAAATCTTAAATATTTTAAATATTATTCTATCTGCTTATTGTTATGGTCACATGTAGCGCAGAGATGCAATCATTCAATCTTGGCCAGGTGGAGGGTGGGGAGTTGAGGAATACAGAACAGAAAATAATGTAAACAATACGTGAACTATTATCGTAGAATTATATATGAGCTTTCATCCCTTATGTAACATCCACCTTAGTAAATGTATTATTTCAATAAATTTATATTATTACAATTCATAATATGCACTGATTTTCAAACAGGCTTATGTTCCTTGTCTTGTTGGAAAGTTGCAGGTTTTTATCACATTTTCAGCAATTTCAATTCCAGACATTTCAATCTGAAAAACATTAATTTATCTATCAAAATTTATTCACAAAACATTCTTGCTTGAAACTTGAAGAATTTGTTGGCAAATTAACTTTATTATTGATAATTCGTTTTTACATTGGGTTAAAAATTAATTTTTTTAAACTGATTTTTTTGTAAAATGGGTCACAAAAGTATTTTAAAACATGTGATTACTTTCCTTAGTAAATGTAACTGATGAGATTATTAAAAAAAATAAAAAACTATTTCTTTTTCTCTTTAAGTTTTTATGCTGGACATTTGTTGTGATGATTTGTTTATAAAATTCATATACAAATTTTCATCCTTGAAAATTGTGATTATAACAAAATTAAGATAAAAGACGATTCCACTCTGCCTTTAAATGTCCACACTTGGCATTTCTTTATGTTATTTGTTTATAAAATTATAGAAAAATATAAAATGACATATTCATATGATTAGCTATCATTTTGTTAATAAAAGCAAGTAACTGTAACTCAAAAATGTACTTTAAAGTCGAAAAATTCACAATGTATTTTGTTAAATTATTCATAACATTTAACTTTAGCAGATAATAATTTGTTTGCTTTTAAGTACTCCTGTGAATCCAGTCCAGCGACATAGGACATTTTTTACAATAATAAAGTTTAGAAAATGATAAAATTGACTATTTTTCGCTATTCGTAATGCTCTAAATGCTTAAAGACGCAAAATTTAAAAATGGGGCTAACAACTAAATGTTTAATTTTTTCAAAAAAATGAATCAAAAATCGTGCAAGAATTTCCTTCTACAAATTATTTTGCACCTCCTTTTTTATTTTATTGTAAATTATTCAAGGATAATTTTGAGAAATGCGATTCACAAATTCTGAGTATTTTATTTGAAAATTACCAAGTGCTAAACTTAAAAAATATTATCTTTCGCACTTCATTGCTCATTAGGTACAAAGGACTCACGCTGACTAAGATCAGCGACAGCATGTAGCATTTTCTGAGAAAATTAAAATGTCCACAATACCCGTATTTAACAAAACTCTAATTTTTGATATACATGATTAATTATTTTACACCATTTTTTATATCTAATTGAAATAAGATTTCCAACCATCCTTCTTCGGATCATCAGATAAGTTTTTGTCATGAGCAGTTCGTAGCGTCAAAAGTTTTTTTAAGGGTGAACTGAAGTCTACCTTATTATGAACAATTTTATGTTTTAAGGATTCAAAATTTCTCTTTACAGTGGGTCATACAATACGAATAAATTATTTTTTTTTAAATATAATCCCCATAACTCTGTTTTATCGGTTTCCAAAAAAACCGCATACGCACAGTGGACACTAAAAGTCCTCGTACACCTCCTTTTTGCTGATAGATTCAGTTCACCTAATTTCAATTATGCCAAAGCTAAAAAAAATTCTCTTTGAAGGGTGATTGCTTTCGCAATTCTGTATAAAATGAGCTCAGTTTCAAGCGAATTTATCTATTTTTTAAGTACATTTTGCAAAAATAGGGCAAAATTCAATGTCTTCTTGAATGTTGAATCTTAAGAATTTTCTTATCAAATTCCAAAATTTGGAGTAGTAACCATCCATCTTGCCAACATTAAACGATTGAATCTATGTACTACATGTGACCATAACGATAAATAGGCAGAATAGTATTTAGGCTTTAGGATACACTTGTTAGTAGTCCTTTTCACGTGTTTAAGCTTATGGACATAAGTGTTAACGAACATGAGGGGCGTGGAACCTGAGATGGAATTTGTAAATATATCTCACAAAGTTTGGGGCCATCCATATACCACGTAGACACTTCAGGGGGGGGGAATTCCACGCTTGTCCACGATGGGGACCGAGGGGGGGGGGGCTAGAATCCACGTGGACTCACATTTTCCGAAATCTGTGAAAAATATACTGAAATGAGACAAGATATACTCTAGGTATACTTGAACTTTTATATTGTGCTTGCGCACAAAATAATTTTTATTTTTATTTTCATTATAATTTTTTTCACTACTTTTTCTTTGAAATTCGAATTATGTTTAAACTCACGTTCCTGAGCTAATAGAATTTTTTCAGCCAATTCATCGCTCCTCTTGGACTTCTTGAATTCCGGGAGTTGGCGAAAATTCTATGGCAATTATTTTAGTCTTTACTACAATTTTAGATTCTTTTGTTTTCATAATCAACAGTTTGAAATTCGTTGACTGACTAACAGCTGTTGGTGCATTTTAGAACAATTTATCGTTAAACTGGTCAAAAATACTAGTGCAAAAACGTAATTTAATACTCTCGAAACCCACGGCGGATGATTGTTTAAACGCAAAGAACTAACAATAAGTTTGACTGGCAGCTTCTCGGTGTTGCGAAAATGGACTGGAAAACTGTCAAACATGTCAAAAATTCGAGTAAAAAAACGTCATTTTATTACTCTTTAAACCAACGTGACATGATTGTTTGAATGCTAAAAGCTAAGAAGAAGTTTCACTGGAAGTTCCTAAGTGGTGCCAAAGTTGCCTGGCAGGCTGTCAAACATGCCAAAAATTCGACTGAAGAAACGTTATTTTAATACTCTTGATACCCATTGGAGATGATTTTTTAGGTGCAAAAAACTAACAAAAATTTTGACTGGCAGCTCCTGAGTGGTGTCAAACTTGACTGGCAAGCTGTCAAACATATAAAAAAATGACAGGATGAAATTAGAACCTTTATTTTAGTACTCTTGAAACTCATTGGGAATGCTTGTTTAGGTGCAAGCAACTAACAAGAAGTTTGACTGGCAGCTCCTGAGTGTTGCCAAAGTTGACTGGCAGACTGTCAAGCATATACAAAATGACAGGATAAAAATTAGAACAGTTATTTTACCATAGTACTCCTGAAACCCATGAAGGATGATATTTTTAGTGAAAACAACTACCCAAGAAATTGACTGGCAGCTCCTGAGTAGTGTCAAAGTTGACTGACATTTTAACCAGCAACCGAATGAAAGTTTTGTCCTTTTCATTAAAGGAAGAGAAGCTGTCAGACAAATTTTTTGTTAGTTCTTAGCATCCAAACAATCATTCCCAATGGGTTTCAACAGTACTAAACTGACGTTTCTTTACTCGAATTTATGGCATGCTTGACAGCCTGCCAGTCAACTTTGGCACTACTCAGGAGCTGCCACTCAAACTTCTCGTTAGTTTTTAGCATGCAGACAATCATTCCGCGTGGGCATGAAGAGTACTAAAATTACGTTTTTTCACTCGAACTTTCAACGGTTTAACGATAAATTGTTGCAAAATGCACCAACAGCTGTTAGCCAGTCACCGAATTTCGAACTGTTGACTATTAAAACAAAAGAATCTGAAATTTTAGTGAGTACTAAAATGACGTCCATGG
Source organism: Belonocnema kinseyi (assembly GCF_010883055.1). Taxonomy (NCBI): domain Eukaryota; kingdom Metazoa; phylum Arthropoda; class Insecta; order Hymenoptera; family Cynipidae; genus Belonocnema; species Belonocnema kinseyi. The sequence goes on along the minus strand of NC_046659.1, from coordinate 31,532,435 downwards.
AATTGTCGTAAGCTCCCGGACATTTTGAAGACTAATAATATCTATATTTTCATAAAATATGTCCACGTAGACAAAGTACAGGAAGGGGATGTCTGTCTAAATTTCACGGCTGTCCACTAGGGGGGAGGGGGTCAAAAAGTGGTGAAGAATTGTCCACGTGGTATATGGATGGCCCCTTTAAAAACTTATTGAAAATGTCTGATAAATGTCATACAAATGTCATACAAATTTGATGATTATATGTTTCATATATTCTACAAAAATGTTCTTGTCACCATTAAGAATATTCCAATTTCTTAAATATATTGTTACTACTTCATCATGTTCCAATTTGATTCGAAATTTGACTTGATCGAATAGTTTTATAACACTTTCTTGTAGGACTATCATGAAGCATTCCAGAACTCCGATGAGAACTCTTAGAACTCTCAAAATTTCGGAATTCCGAAATTGTGAATTTTCGAAATTTCGGTACTTCTTCGAATTGTGACTTGATGTAAAAATGTTATCACACTTTTGTGTGAAGCTGACATTCATAAATTTAGATTTCCGATCAGAACTCTAAGAAGTTTCAACATTTCGGAATTCCGGAATTGTGGATTTTCGAAATTTCGGTACTTTCTCGAATTTTAACTTAATCGAAAAATGTTTTTACACTTTTTTGTAGAGCTGACATTAATAAGTTCAGAACTCCGATCAGAACTCTTAGAACTCTCAACATTTTGGATTTTTAAAAAGTGCCGTAATTCTTGGAATTTGGACGTGATCGAAAAGTTCAAAAAAACTTTTTTGCAGACCTGCCATGACGAAGTTTGGAACTCCGATCAGAACTTTTATAATTTTAAAATTTTGGAAATTTAAAATTTAGAATTTTCTTAAAAGTGCCGCAGTTCTTCGACTTTTGACTTGATCGAAAAATGTTATGAAACTTCTTTGTGGAGATGACATTAATAAATCGAAAACTCCGATTAGAATTCTTAGAACTCTAGACATTATGGATTTTATAAAAGTGCCATAGTTCATCGAATTTTTGATTTGATCGAAAAGTTTCATAACACTTCCTTACACAGCTCTCATGCCCCATAACGTCGGATCTGACGGTTCATTCCCGGCTAGAAATAGAATCGTTTGATCGCGTTTATCTTCTCGTCGCTGCCAGGGTGCCCTGCGAGATCAGCGTCGTGGTATTCCGTGGATCCAGAAATTCCGGAGATCTGGGGCAAAAATTTTGAATTTCTTACCATCAAGGCGCGTCCTGGGTAATTGTAGGGTCTTCCTGCTGTGCCTTGATTATCTTCATGAACAATAAAGATGTTACTGCGGCCTCGATTGCACTAAATACTGGCACTGGCGTGGAGTTGGCATCTTCACACGGGTAGATAGCAACATTCGTTGCAAATCGGAGTTGCCGGGGTATCTATCTGGGCTTCCAGCCAAGTCAACGTCCTACTTATTGTAGTGATACCTGGATTCTGTCGAAGACAATTTTGCGCTGGCAAATTATATGATACGTCATTGCGCGCCATGGTCGTTTTGCATAAGGACAGCTCCCGTTTCTTTTGCACTTGCATCGGACTGAAGGACGAAGAATAGAATTGATGTTGGTCCTCTTTGGACGTCGAGAAGGCCGTGTATTGCCGGGATTAGGAAGCCGTGGGTATTTGCCAATACCCACTGTTTACATCAAGAGTCCAGAAGATTTTCGCACTTCCAAAGTCTTTGAGAGTCTTGTGAATGCGGGGCAAGCATTGGAGTGCTTCTTCCGTCTGCTCGTTTAAGCGACAGTAATAAACGCGGAAACAGTACTTTCCATCTTTCTTGGTAGCGATGACTACGGCGGAGCTGAAGCAAGATGTCGTGTACTCTATTATAACGTCCCTGAGCATTTCTCGAACTTAATTATCTATATAATGCCCCTTTTCTTCTGAGTAGCGATGTGGTGCTTCTCGGAAAGGCTGAGGGTTTCTAAGACGGATCTACTGTTGTACAGCGGCAAGGGTTTGCTGGAGCTCGCTGCCGTGATGAATGAAGGGGGTATGCGTTTGAAATAAATGTAGGCATACTTTTGAGAGTGTCGGAGGAAAGCTGACCAAGGATGATCTCCTCTCGTAACTCGGGGCTGACTTAGAAAGTTCCTGGGTACCGGACTTCCAAATGCACAGGAGACAAATTTACTGTGCCCGTAAGGGCAATAGTGACTCCGATTGTCGCTAGCAAGGCATAGTGAGGGCCTGGCTGTATGATTTTTGCCTCAGCCTCCCCCAATACGTTCCTGCGCACAAAGTTCTTGGAAGCTAGAGTTTCGATCTCCGCAATCAGTTGACGAGTGCCTAGACGGATGCGAACTCTGGGAAGGCTGCTTGGATCTGAATAAAGGGCGCTCAGGACTGAAATGCGCCATGTGTAGGGGGGGGGGTGACAAAAGCGTCTGCTTCGGATGTATAAGCTCGCTATTTTCTCGGAACGGCTTCGGCTTGTCTGGCTTTAATGGTAGGGCTATCCTTGTGGAAATGCCTGTCTGCGCAGTAATGTCACTGTGGAGGTGGGCGAGATGTTGACGATGTTGGGTTCAGTATCGTCATCGGTGGCTGTGCGGTTTTTTTTGTGACAAGTTTTGAGCCGCCTTCTTTGAAATATTTTCAGGCTTGTCAGAATCGGCTTGGACCGTTCGTCTAACAAATCCGCAAAGGAATTTATTGTAACTGCTCCAAGTACCTTTTTAATGGGTGACTTCAGGGCTTTGAGCAAGAGGCTCACTATCTATTGAACAGGGACTGAAGAGGAAGAACCGAGAAGATGCTAAGAGAAAAAAAAGCCTTGTAAGGACTCAACAGCCGTAGCGTACGTGGAAGGGGGGGGGGGGGTTGTTAATTGGTGAGTAGCTAAGCAAACCCCAGTTCCGAGTGAAGCGAATGGTTATTCGTGGCAAGGGTTGCGCTGTAGGGAATCTATAGTGTAAGCTCCCAGATCGAAGCGAGCATGTTTGGGGTGAGTGTAAAGTGAGTCGAGCTTAGATGTGACCAGCGGAAAAGTTTAAGCGAGGCCCTAAGTCAAACGGATAATCGTGATTTATTTAAAATATTTCAGGATGTTTTAAAAGATGCCAAGGAATTCTCAATTGAATACAATAATTTAATAGGAGATTTTAAAGGATTTGATATATCTTAGAATAGGTTGATAGATTCCAAGGCATTTTCAATTTATTTCAATAAATTTCTTTGGTGCAAACTTCACGTATTTGATTAAAAATAAATTTTTTAGTATACCATTCAGCTTTTTGGATAAAATTTTAATGACCCAAGGACGACCGCCTTCTGCATTTTTCCCGCAAATGTTTTAGTTTTTATCAGCTGGTACCGAAAATTTGATATTGAACATGTTTCGCTTCTCGAAGTCAAGAAGAGCTATGTTAGCACTCGAGTGTGCAACAGAAACAATTGTCGAAAATGTAAAGTTCCAGTATATGCGGGACTTTTCATTCTCGACAATTGACTTGATTTCCCTAGGAGCATTTAGATGAGTCATATTAAGGTTAATGTCGTAAGAGTGACAGAGATGGTAATAAAACACTTTGCCGCATTGTGCCTCTGGATGTAGGCTGTTCCCGCATGAGTTGTTCAACTAGATAGTATCTGTACTAAATGCTCGGGGTGTGCATGGCACGCTCTGCAGTTATCATCGGGAACCTCTTCGCTCAAAATGTGGCGTCGGTATGTTAAGGTGGAAATGACACCATCTGGACATGCCAAAATGAAACCCTCTGCGCCAGACTTCAACTTCGGTGATTTAAGGAAAGCAAAAGTTAGCTCACACGATATTGACTGTTCCTCCACATTTCTATTGAAGATGCCGTACATCCTCTTATCGAGGAGCTGTTCACGGAAGTTTTCCTTTATGATTTCTTAATCCGGGCTTTCAGGAGTGAGTACTCGTGATAGATAAGATTTGATGAATTTTGCTCACCCCTAATGTTGAAGTTAAGTCCGTGTGTTTCAGCAGCCTCCTCCGCTGCTTTATACAGAAACGCTCCTTTGCCCACTTCTTCCTGCTTCCTGACCATATTAAGAAGAGGGACTCTTCCATTTGTGACTCTATGTGCTGTACCCAGAATGATCCTGTTGTGAAGAAATTCGAAATTCAGTACCTTGACGGAGTGAGATGTAGAGTCGCGGAACAGAATACTTTGGGTGCATGCTTTTTTTCATGTGCATAACCTTTCGTGTCCCGATATCAACGGATCTGAGCTCGTTCTTCGTCTATGGTACCACTCCAAATGAATAGAGTACTACCGGGACGGCAAGCGTGCTCATTGCAGATACTTTGTTCCTTTGCAAAAGTTCTGAAGACCAAATCTGCCGGATGAGACGTTTGTATCTACTTCGGAGAGTTTTCTCTATAGATTTCGCATCCTGAAGGCGGCTCTAGGTCACGCCCAAGTAGGTATAAGTCTCTCCAGCGCAAAGGTGTCGTATAGCGCTTCTATCGACGAGCTAACATTGCTAGGGGAGGCTGTTCTTATTTTTATATTCATGTTTTATCATTAATTATTTAAACTCTTGTCTTTCGGTTGAGATCTCCTGACTAAGACAATGTGTTTGAAGAATAAGAAAGATGTCAGAGAAAAGAGACGGAAAATGCAGAAAAGGAAGAAGAAGCGCATTAGAAAGAGGGAAAGTAGAGGTTGGCTTACGCGACGACGGGTCATCAGTCATGCTGTCAGCACGTGATCGCACGCTTTTTATGTGGTGGCGGGTGAACTTTCCAGGCCCTTTTGCTAGGGACAAAGAGCGAAGCGTCGCTCGCCTTTTTCTCTTCTCTAGCCAAAGAGGAGAAGAAGGCAGGTCAGCGTCTTCTCTGCGTAGTCTTCGAGTAGAGTGACTTAACTTGGTGTCATGAGTTTCGTTATGGGGAGAAGAGAAATGATCTCGGAGAGTCTCCTATCGGAACGGTTGAGAACTTTGTGGCCAGCTGTGGTGCTCGACTCTGCTTGCGCTAAGAAAGGGAAACAGCGTGAACCTCAAAGCTTTGCAATATGCAACGCGAAACTCTGGACTAAACTTCGCAATGCTTGACTTGAATATTGCAGGAAAGGCGCGCTTCTCGGCTGCCGAGAGAACTCGCAGCGAGACAGGACGCTGCTTAAATCTCCTGCATTGAAGAAGCTCGATGCGAGCTTCGCGAGCCTTGCCGAGAAAATAGGCATGCGTTTATATAGTGAATTTTTTGTTGGGAATTTATTTCTATTGTTTTGTCAGTGATATTCCAGACCAGTAAATTGACATATTATAAAACATGTGATTGTCATAAGCGAATGGCATTAAGAAATATCGCTATTTGGGTAATTTTTTTCTTGGATTGATTTGCGGATAGGTAAATTTAAATGTAGAAAATCTAGTCTATATTTGTGTTTTAATCATTAATTCTTGAAACATTTTGTTATTTATTTCTACAATAATTTTTTTTACATTTTATTCCAAGTTACCAGTATCATTGTGCTGACATGAAATAATAAAGAAAATCCATCCTTAAAAAAAATTTCATTAATTTTATATCAAATACTTTTATTTTTAAATAATACATCCTGTACTTCTGAACAAAGATTTCAACTTTCTACCAAATGAATTTAATTTTAAAGAAGAAATAATTTTTAACTACGCACTTGAACTTTAAACGTATTAATTGTATTTTCAATGAAGAAGATTTATTTTCTAGAAACAAATTAGTTTAATTTTTCGTGTACTTCAGTTATAAACATTTATATGCATGGAAGAAAAAAAAATTCTAATTTTTTTTCGTAAATCAATTATAAGGGCATAAAATAATATTCTTTCGGCAAGAATTGTCAAATATAAATGTTTTTAAACAGTTACCTATCCTTACACATAATCCATTATTCAGACCTGCCTAATGAAAGTATGTTTTTCGATATTTAAAAAAATAAAAATGTCCGAAATCCTCTTTTCTTACCCCACGAATGATGGAGTCGGTGAGAATGTTTAGCAAGACCTCTAAAAACCACCACTACTATATCCACACCTGAAATGTTAACAATGACAAGTGTGATCGTCGATATTTGAAAATATAAAAAAGGTCAAAAATCCTCTTTTTACATTCTCATCAAGACTGAGAAGGTATTAGTTTTAGGCGAAAAATGACATTTGCGAATTTCATCAGCCTGTCTGCCCGGCGTCGTCGTCGTTGTCAGTGTTGTGGCTGAATGTATACCGGATAACTTTTGAAAGAATATTCGAATTGAATTGTTCTTTGGCACACCATTAGAGGGACCAAAAAGAGAGAATACTTTTCTCAAAATTTCAAAATTCTATCGACAGCTATTTATAGTACACAAAAATATAAACAATTTATCTTACTGATTTTTCTGAATAAAAATTAAATTACCAAAGTTATAGGATTTTCAAAATCCAAAAAACAAAACGAAAATAGACATTTGAAGTAAAAAAAACGTGTTTTGGATAAAACTGAGGAGGAGAAAAACGTTAATTTTTCAAGGCCCTACAAGATTATTTTATTAACTTTTTGAATTTTGTTAAAAGAAATCGAAAATACCATTGTTGATCACACAAAAAATAATGAAATACATAATTTTCCATAATGAGAAGGTATAAGTTTTATGCGAAAAATGCCTTTTGCTAATTTCATCAAATGTCGATGTTTTGAGGCCTCCTGAGTCAGAAAAACAAGTTTGTACGCCGGTGTCTGTCTGTCCGGCGTCATCGTTGTTTTTGATAAAACTTTAGATAAAAATTTTAAAAAGTTTAAATAAAGTAAAATACGAAAAAGATAGATCGACAAAAAAATGTGCAACAAAACGAGATCTACAAACTTGTCATGAATTACTTTTTATGAGATAAGTGGTTTTTGTTTTATTTATGAAAAACAAAATTTACACATTTTATTGAATATTTTTTTCTATAGGAAGCGGAGTTTTTCTTTAATCGTAAAAAACAAGATTACAAATAAAATATTTGTATGTATATTATTATTTTAAAAACATTTCTGAGTTGAAATGTTGTCACAGGCTTATACTGCCCAACATCTCGAAGGCATTTTTGGGTATAGTTGGATTTTTTTATTTGTTCAATTTGCACGGGACTGTTCCGGTATATATCATCAGTCACGGACTCATTTTTATAATGCAATCAAGCGATCTGATGAGAGCAGTCTGCCCAGACATATTGGACAAAGCCTGGTTTTTACCCCATCATTGACGGACTGGGTGGCAGTCAAGTACACGATGGGGCGACCTACAGCTTAAGGTGGGTTCCGAACCACCAGAACCTCGGTAAAGGTACATTGAAAAATTTCTAGAGGTACCGGCTCAGGGATCGAACCCGGACCTCTGACGTGAAGTCCGAGTGTCTAACCAACTGAGCCACCGAGGCTCTTTATTATTATTATTATTATTACACCATTAAGCCATTTCCCTTTCGGGGTAGGCGTGACTCACTCGGTAGGGGAAAGGAGTATTATGTGGAAGGGATAGAGATTTTTCTGTTGAGCATAATGCAGAAAATTTTTGTTGTTGTTGACAAAATGGAGTTGATTTTTAGAAATGAAACAAAATATACAAAAAAAGTAACGTTTTCCGTCTCTTCACTTTTTGTAATGGCACGATTTGATTGGTTTTAAATATTTATTTTCGTTGGATTTATTGGTTTTTGAAAATGCTACAAGTTTGGTCATTTTTCTTCAATAAAAGAAATTTAAAGAAATAGATTTTTTCTATTTTTGTATACGATTAATAGCTGTTAATAGAATTTTCAAATCTTGGAAAAAGGTGGTATCAAATATTTTTAAAAAGCTCTAACTTCTTGAATTTTGATAAAAGATTAGCGGTTAACGAACTCGATCTTTCTTTTGGTCCCTCAATCTGCGTGCCAAAGCAAAATTCAATTCGACTCGTCTTTCGAAAGTTATGCAGTATATAGATGAGGAGAATACCCGGAACACCCTCGTTTTCAACCCTTAAGATTATAAAAAAGGGAATAAAACATTCAAACAATTCCCCAAATTCCATGCCTAAAATATTATGCTTCATCATTTGTCCACTTAGTGTCCGAAGGTACTAAAAAAAGTTGCATTGCCTTATCACTTGCGGAACACCCTCCTTTTTAACTCCCAGTATAATAACGTATCACAAATATTTTACATTACGCCGTTGCTAATTGTACCTTTGACATTTTTCAATTCTTGAAAGAAATTATTCGAATGAATATGATAAATGAAATAATGTAATTTTCAGTTTAAAAAAATCACTTTTCGTTGAAGCAATTCAATTTTTATTCCAAAAACCAGTATTTTTATAAAATAGATAATTTTTTAATCCCAGACGTTACGTGTATACTAAAGAAACAATTTCCCAAAAAAATGCATAAAATTTTTACTTTGAAAAATTAATTGTTAACAAAGAAATGAATTTTTAAAACAATACATTAATTTTTAGCTAAATATTTCAATTATGCAACCAAAAGACTAATTTTAAGACAAATAATTGAATTTAAAACTAAAACAAAAATAATTTTCCAAAAGATAGTTAATTATTTATGAAATCAGTCTATTTTGAACTGGAATAATTAAGTTTCCAGAGAAAAAACTTGATTTCTAAGCAAATAGTTTGATTTTGTATGAAAAAAAAATCTTTCTTTTTTTCAATTATAATTTCTTACCTTCAATCAGCCGAAAAGTGACGTAGTTTTAAAGTCTGGTTTTCAATTTTGAATCTTTGTCATGCTCATTTACCATAGGATTATTCATAAAAAAATATATTTCTGTTCACTCTTAAATGAAAAGTAGTTACATTTCGAAACGAAGAGATGAAATTTGAACTGGCTTAATTCATGAATCACTTCAAAATATAATTTAAAAGGAAAAGAAAAAGAATTTTCAACTAGAGATGAATTTTCAAAAAAGTATATGAATTTTCAACAAATTATAATACACCATTAAGTTATTTCCCTTTCGGTGTAGGCGTGACTCAATCAGTAGGAAAATGAGTAATATGTGGAAGGGATAGAGATTTTTTAGATTGACCCAGACGTTTCGTGCTATTTAAGTAAATAACACGCTCGTTCTGCAACACTGCTCCGACCCAGGTTGCTGATCAATCTCTCTAGCAATCACCCCAAGCGAATTACCTCACGAAGTTGTTATGTAAGGTTCCCCACTTGGGTCCATTAGTGGCCAAGGTCTTTTGTTTCAGGCGTCATTCACTCTACTGACACTGTTTTTATTAACTATTTGCCGCCATACTTTCCTGTCCTGGCATACTTCTGTAGCTTCTTTTATATCCATGCATTTTTTCATGCAGGCTCTCGTGTTCCTATGACTTCTTATGTCTCTTCTTACCAGGGTCTCATTCATAAATTCTAACCATTTTTTCCGCGGTCTACCTCTGGGCATGCTGCCATTCACTTAAACTTGATACATTTGTTTCGTTAGTCGTTCATTTGGCATTCTCTCAACATGCCCGAACCATCTTAACTGATTTCGTTCCCATGTGTCGACTAGCGTCTCTTCTGCACCACATTCTTTCAGAATTATCTCGTCACTTACTTTGTCCATCAGAGTTTTCCCGCATATTATGCGCATGAATCTCATGTCAATTACTTTAATTTTACTCTTATCTTTTTCTTGATAAGTCCATGTCTTACTACCGTATAGTACAGTCGGTACAAATATAGAATTATGTATTGCCATTTTAGTTTTATTCGATATATTTTTACTTCTGATAAGGGGACCTTCTCTACCAGTAACATTCTTACCTTCGTTTATGCGTCTGTCAATTCCTCATCTAGCTTCCCGTCCCTAGTAAATAAGCTACCACGGTATACGAACTTATCAACTTATTCAAATCTCTCATCATTTCATAAAATATTGCATCGTGTTTTCTCACTCTTTCCTTCGAACACCATATTTTTTGTTTTATTTGCGTTAATTTTGAGGTCCATGTTCTTCATGTTTGCATTCAGTTTATTCAACATTTTTTTGTAAGTCTTCGATTCACACTGCCATAACAACCTTATCATCTGCGAATACTAACCCACGTACCCCTAAAAGAGCCATTCTTAAACACTTGTTCATAAATAATATAAATAACCATGAAGACATAATGTATCCGTGTCTAACTCCGTGAATAATATCGAAACAGTCACTCGATTTTCCATTCACCCTTATACTCGCTTTGCTACCCGTATATATTGTTTTTATAGCTTGCAGGATCGATCCAGTGACTTCATACTCTTTCAGGACTTCCCAAAGTGTAGTTCTATATACCTTGTTAAAAGCTTTTTCTAGGTCAACAAATGCACAGAAAACTTTTTTTCCTACTCTCAGACTTTTTTCTGTAATTTTCCTCTAGCCAAAATATTTTAGCCGTACATGAGCTTCCTGGCATAAACCAACTTCGGACTTTTCAAATCTTTGCTTCTGTTATTTTCATTACCCTACGAATAAGTATTTTTGAGTACATTTTGCTTACGGTACTTAATAAGCTAATCCCTCTGTAATTATTGCAGTCGCTTTTATCTCCCTTTCTTTTGTAGATTGGTACGATAACTGCTTTTTTCCAATCGTCTGGGACGTCTCCCATCTCGAAACATGAATTTCTAAATTCGCACAGTCTATGTGGTATGTACTCGCCACCGCGTTTAAGCATTTCAGCGTTAATACAGTCTACCCCGGCAGCTTTGCCGTTTTTCAAGTTCTTAATTATATCCCTAACCTCAGGGACACAGACTTTCTCAATTGAGTTTGCTAACGCATCGTGTTCAACATCGCAATTAAGGTGTCCTATAGCTTCATCTCCGAATTGTCTCCTAAAATAGTATCTGAAAGCCTCTAGTATTCCGTCTGTATCTTTGTTTTTTATACGGTCCTCCCATGTTGCCCTATCTATGCTTTCGATTATCCTGTTTTGGAAATCTATTCGTACATCCTGTTTCTGTAGGTTCCTAATTTTAATTCGCGTTTGTTTTGTTTCCTTGGTTCTCTGTTTTCTCCATCCCCAACCTGAGTTAATTTTTGAGATCAGAAGGTAATGATCAGTATTACATTCAGAACCCCTCATGACCCTTGTATCTTTGACTAACTCTCTTAGTCTTTCATCCACAACAAAAAAGTCAATTATACTGCGGCTATTTCCTTTAGACCAGGTGTACATGTGAATCATTTTATGCCTAAACCAAGTATTTTTAATAAAGAGACCCCTTTCTAAACATGGAGCAACTAATTTATCTCCGTTATACTTTGTTCTTGGATCCCCAAAATTACCTAGTAAAATTATTCTTTCCCTATGTTCGCAAATATGTATTGTGTCATTTAAAGTGTCCCAGAAGGCGTCTTTTACTTCTCTGATATTACTGTCAACTGGCGCGTAGCATGTTATAATAAATTGTCTTCTGAGTCCTACTTTCATTCTGGCCCACAGCAGTCTAGGAGATACGAAATCATGGTCTCTGATATGCTGCTTTGCTCTTTTATTCAAAATGAGACCTACTCCTTGTCTACCATGTGATTCACTGTCTGCTCCTGACCATATTTCAAATCCGCCTTTTAACACGCCGTTTTCTATGTCTTTAGTTTAGCATCCATTTTTCTTTGTTTCAAACACACATAAAATATCTAGTTTCCTCACGTCCATAGTTTCAGGGAATTCTTTTACCCTGAGATCATTTACTCCCCTAGCATTTCAAACACCCAGTCTCCATTCGTCGCCTAAGACAAGACTTTTATGAATTACAGAGCATATCTAATATAAAAATTGAAAAGTAAAGTTCAAGTTAGGCACACAAGTAATGTGATGCATTTCACTATATAGCGTGTGACGCAGTGCCATCTAATGAAATTCATATTCTGCTATATGAGCGCTCCGAAAAAAAACTCTTCTGCTCCTCGTTATGATGCAGCCTATAGATCTTGGGAACTGATCAGACATTGAATAACGTATCCATGATACGAGTAGGCGCTCGCTAGTGATGTACTCGAAATAATTTCCGTCTGCGATCCTAATTTGCGAGCTTTGCTGCTTTCGCGTGTTCATGAAGAAGATCGCATCTGGCAACGTCGAGTTTCCCAGTGGACTCTCGATCACTCAGTCTCAGCTCTTGCGAAACTCGCGAAGCTGGCGAAGCTCGCATAGAGCATCCTCGCTCGTAACGCTGAGAAAATATAAAAAGGAGAAGAGCTGGAGAGGAAGGGATTTTCTGCTCTTCACGTATTTCGCTCTCAGTCCCTGCCTCTTACGGGCAACCGGACGACCTGGTCGATTTCCTGGGGTTCTCAATCAGGCTATTGGCCTATAAAAAATTCCAAGATACAGAATTTAAAAAAAAACGTAATTCTATTTATAATTCACCTGAAAATTTATTCAGCCCTAAGTCCGTGAAATTTTTTTTTATCAAAACCAAAAAATGCGTGTCTCATATTTTGCTTTGGAAAACAATATATTTCAGCCCCAAATAATTCCCTGACATCACTAGGGGCAGACTACCCGATTTCATATGAAATTGGTCCTATAACCTAAAGTAAAAGATCGTTCTACAGCGCCTACAACTAAAAACTTTTACAGGTTGAACGCCGACATAACCTATAATCTGTAAAATATTTCTGTACTTTTCAAATCTTTTGTAGCACAATTAATACCCAATAAATTAATAACAACGAAAAACAAGTAAAGAAAACATTATTTTGATGATTAAATACGAATACAATTTTCACAGACTACCAATATAAATTCGACAAAACGAACATTAGATTTTCAAAATTGGTATAAATAAATATTCTAAACCGTGAAAACAGTACATTTCAATTAAATTTTATTTTTATTGACATTTCTAATAATTACTGAAATTGAAACAAAAGATAAATTAAACTAATCTATACAGATTTATATTTCTGTCTAAAGCTATAAAATAATTTACTTTATTTCGTTATAAGGCATTTATTAAAATTAATCGTTTTTAAAAATTATGTATTATTACAAATATGTCGAATATTTTAAACGCTTTCTATTCAAAAGAATAGGGTTTACAGAATAAATAAATATTGACAAGGTTGTAGAATAAAAAAGGATTATTTGTGAACTGTACTTTTAAAAACAATTTCAATAAAATTAAACTGTTTTTAAAATTCTTCTATCACAACTTTAATCAATTCTTTTCTTAATATTATTGAACATTCATGTTTCCACTAATTAGCGTTTCAAAAACCAGTTTAAGTACATATTTTACTCATCTATCGTTTAAAATAAAATTTTGTACAAGTGAGTCTAGTGAGCGTAGAGGATCTTGGTAAAAACAATAAAACAATATATTTGTATACAAGAGAGACGAAGTTCATGCGGATGATAAAATTCCTAAACCTTATAGTTTGTTTTATCACAGGGAAATATCTCCGTTCTGCGTTATTGGCACAGAAAAACAATGACGTTTACTTCTCAGTTCACATATCTAACTTCATTATTAATTAAACACTTTTATTATTTGTAATTACTATATAACATAACCTATATTGTTTTGACACTTGTATCCCTTTGAAGTTTCGAACGCAACCATGGAAACTCTCATAAACTTGATCCGAAGATGCACGGACTTGGCCGAATGGCCGATCCGAATGCAACTTTAAAGGCGCGAAAAATGAAAATACCCCTGTATAATGGCTTCTGCCCTGCTGCAGTGCGATTCGGGTAGCATTCTAGTCGCCATGTATACAAGCCCCAGCGTGTCCACCCTGTATATTAGAAACTGAAAAATTAATTCCAATTAGCTCATTAGCCTAAAAATTCAATTCTTGGCAGGTTTGACGCAATTCTTGACAGGGATGGCCTCAATTATTGGCACACCCCTTATATGAAGATGAAATGGTGTTAATAGCATCACAAAGAAGTAATGAGTCAATAGAAACATTGTTTATCAATTATTTTTAATTTATAAACAAATAGCCGGGCTCAAATTAATTGATTATCAACATCTATCTAGTTCAAATTCAGAGGTTCTGATCCTCGGCTTCTTTTTACTGCTTCAGCAGAATTAGTAGAATCGGTATTTTTCAAAAATTGATTTTCTTTTTTGTTAGTGTCTTTAGCATTTAAATTCCTTTTTCTAGTAACTCCTTTAGCAGAATCAATAAGATCGTTAATATTTGAAGATTGATAGTTTGTAGTTCATAGTCTCTTTGGTTTCTATTTTTTTCTATTTGTATCTTCTTGGGCTTTTTCTGAAATTTCATTTCGGCGTTTTCGTTTAGTGTTTTTAGCTTCCTTAGTCTTATCTTTATTTTTTTAAATTGATTTTCCTTTACTTCTATTCTGTCCATGCCTGAGATGTTGAAGCATAGATGCCTTTTGCCTTCCTTTTCGTTTTGGGGTTAGATGGAAAATCAAATAATCATGAATACTTTCATATTTTACAAATTTTAAAGCAATTTATTGTCCATGTTTCATGAATTGCATGCCAACCTGAAAACTGAATAAAAAACACTTATTTTCTCTCTGCAATATTCAAATCAACCTTATTATTATTCAACACATTTTCAGAAGTGTTAAAAATTACATCCGAGATTCTTTTTCTAAATGTAAATCAGGCAGTAATTTTGTTATACAGACTAGTTGTGAGTGATATATTAGGCTAATTTGTGGTTAAGTCTACGTCGCTAAGTTGCGAATTTACTCTCATTTCTGAATAACAAGTATCACTTAATATAATTACTTACTTGATTCTTTTTAGTAGAGCTGCAGTAGTTCACTTCAAAATATTGTTTTTACCTTTAATTTGGCCTTTCATTCTGAATTTCACAAAACAACAAACGAACATAACCATACATTTTCCCATTGCCAAGAATAGAAGTCATTGCAAGAACCTATTATTTACTAAACAAATTATAATTAAATCTTACTTATTTTTTTATAACAGCCTGCAAATATACTTAAGCACCTTTTAAGCAGATGTTTCAAATTGTCAGAATCTTTCAAACAGTTTCTAGATTTTCACTTTTACTGCTGTAATCCTCGAGATAGTTTCTAATTTCGGAGTTTGATGCTTTTATTGTTTAGGCGTGCTTCTATGATATGGCATGAATTTAGTCTCGGACCTTCCTTAAACAAATTTATGGCATCGTTTCTCCGAATAGCCCAAGCAGGGCTCCCAGGTTAACACCTTCTTTTCAGGTTTTCCGAATGCTTACCCATAGACAGCGATGAAAGTTCTCTGTACCAGTCACAGGTAGCTTTAGAAACTCTCGGCACACCTTTTGTAAGGGCAAATTACCCTCAAGTGTACTTCATTTTGACGTGGCGGACAGATACGACTTAGCTTCCGAACGAAACACATCCTTTAACGAAGCACGAACTTCTCTGATGTATTCCTTATGAGAATGAATTTTATTTATTTTAAGGACAAAAATTTCATTATTTAATTACACATTTATTCAAAAACATTTTGGTCCTTCGAGTCGCGGATGTCCTAACGGGCGCGTTTCATAAGTGCAAAATTCCGTTTAGAACATTGACTTTTATGGACTTCCATTGAATTCAAATTCAAACTCTATAGTGATCCTAAAAGTTAATATAAGTGTTAGTGCAGTGCTAAAGTGACAAGAATATTCAGAAGTGGCATTATTTTACTGAACTGTGTACTGGTGATATTCACAAGTGAAAATAGAGACATTTTAGTAAAGTTTCAATCTTCACATTCAAAACTCATTATTCCAAAAATAAGCATTGCAAAATAGTCGAAAATGCAAAGAAAGTCACCACCAAGGAGAAAAGTTCAAGTTTTAAGCTCTCTTTGATTTAACCACGTTCAACGAGGAATTCAAAATTTCAAAAGGCGTCACTACAATACAATTTTATTTTAATGGCATTTGGACAAAGGCAGCTCATACGACGACTGTAGTCATTTTCAACGGCATCTGGACAGCAGCAACCCGTGCAAGACTGGAGTCATCGCGGATCTGATCGTCATTTCCAAATTAACTTCAATCCGAGGAGTCATTTCATCTTCATTCCAACGGCATCTGAGCAATCGCAGAATATACTTCGACTGGAATTATTGCGAGCCTGCTCATCTTTCCAAGTAAGTCAAGAGATTTCCAATCACATTTTCATATACTGTAATTGCCACTCCTAAGTTATGCTGTAATCTCGATACAGAAGCATTTGTCAGTCGCCTTTTTAGGGAGTTAAAATCTCGCGCTTAGAAACATAAACTCAATTAACAAAATTGAAAAAGCTTCAAGCTTCGGTAAGACGTCAGGAAACTCAATTTGAAAACTTAACTAAAAATCTTTAAGATTACGGAGATTTTGAAGCAGCTGACTTAGAAAGCAGGTCAATAAACACTTGTCATTTTGGGATGAATTCAATGCAGTCCAAGAAAAAATTTCCAAGTTCTCTTTTACTAAGTTTGAAAACCTGGGAAATGAGTCAGAAAGGGTAGCATTTGAAAATCTTTTTTACGTTATAAGTGGTCTTGCTAAAAAACACCTTAAGAAACTTTCGACAGGTTCCACAACATCCACATTTTCCACACCACAGCACAGTGCGTCATTTTTACCCTCATCGCGTTTTGAACTTCCCAAGCTTTAAACTCCTACATTTTCCGGTTGTTATGCCACTTGGCTTACTTTTACGGTTCATGCAAGTGAATGTATCACGACAATACAACAATTCCAGATTTACATAAATTTTATTATCTAAAAGCATGTTTAGTGGGTGAAGCAAGGGAAATAATCGGTTCTCTCATAACCAGAACGGAAACTATTGAGTAGTGTGAAAACCTATAAAAAACGATATGATAATAAGACATTTATTGTTGAAAATCATTTGAAATCCCTATTCGAAACTCCGCGAGTATCAAAGGAATTCTCAACGCGTAAACTTCTCGACAACTTTCAAAAGCAAGTCAGAGCTATTCAATCTCTCGTCGATGAAGAAAAATTATGAGATACTCTTCTTGTTTATTTTTTTAAAGACAAACTGTATACTTATACTAAAGAAAAATGGAAAGCATCAATTAAAGGTACACACATTCCTTCGTTAGTGGATATCATTTCATTTCTTGAGCAACGCGCAATCATAGACTCGTCCCATTTCAGTCAAAAACAGATTTCATGTCAAAAAAGTGATTCAAATAAATCAAACTCTAGGTCTAATTTTAATT
This sequence comes from Belonocnema kinseyi, assembly GCF_010883055.1. Lineage (NCBI taxonomy): Eukaryota > Metazoa > Arthropoda > Insecta > Hymenoptera > Cynipidae > Belonocnema > Belonocnema kinseyi. The sequence goes on along the minus strand of NC_046659.1, from coordinate 31,515,261 downwards.
CCAAACAATCACAATCCTGCATGAAACCTCCATTGATTCCAAAGACCCTCCTACAAAACAGGCATGTCCAATTTGTGAAGAAAATCATATGCCATGGGCATGTCCTTCTCTCAAAAAAATGTGGCCACACGATAGGTACCGCAATTGTTGGCATTCTTAACAGCGAAGGCAAATTGCCATCTTGTCGCGTTCTCTTAGATTCTTGCTTTTAGTGCAATTTCATCAGTGAAAAATATGCTGAATCCTTAGGTCTGCAAAAGAAGAGCGTCGATATTTAACTAAAGGGTGCTCAAAATCTTTACTCCAAAGTGAAATATAGCACCGTCGCAAGAATAAAGCCGAGGTACACAGACGCGAAAATAAATTTATCCTGTCTGATCTTCAAGGAAATTTCAGATCAAATGCACTCTCTGTGTCGTCAACTGTTACGTTCAGGTCAAGTTCAAATTAAAGGGCAACCAGCAGTGTATTAAGAAACTCCAATCGTTTGGATCATTGCTGGTCGTATTTCAAAGCCTTGTTTTTCAAAATGGCCATCTAAGGTCACTTGTAATTTAATTAAATTTCAAGAGCTACCTATTCTCTGGGAATTAGGAGCAGAATCAAGCTCAAATATTAAATAAAGCGAAGAATTAGCCTGCGAAACACATTTTGAGAAAAATAAACAAAGAACCAAGGGTGGCCGTTATTGTGTCAGTCTTCCTTTTAATGAAAAAAAGAGTCCCTAAGAAACTCTAAAAACAAAGCCTTTCAACGTCTTCATGCCCGTAAGCGAAAATTTGAGAAAGATCCCTTTCTCAAAGAACAATACACCGAATGTATTTACGGATATCTCTAAGATTAACACATGACTCAGGTTCCAGATCATGAACCGATCGAGCACGGTTTCTACCTTCCGCATCATGTAGTGTTCAAGACATCTAGCCTCACCACAAAGGTTATGGTCGTATTTGACGGGTCTGCTAAAGCATCTTCCATCATCGCCTTAAATGACTCTTTAATGGTTGGTTCAGCCATACAGGAAGATTTGTTTTAAATAATTACCCGCTTTCGATGTTTTCGTTATGCTCTTACTATTGACATCGAGCAGATGTATAGGCAAGTATGAGTTTCACAAAAAGATAGTCTTTTCCAAAACATCTCGTGGCTTGATTCGCCTCAAGAACCAAGAAAAATTTACAGCCTAAATACAGTGACTTTTGGAATGGCTTGCGCTCCATTTCTCGCGATTCAGAACCTCCATAAGTTAGCCGAGGACGAACGTGAATCATTTCTAATCGCATACGCAGTTTTGAAACGAGATTTTTATGTAGATGACCTTCTCACAGGTACACAGATTTATGGAAATGGGGTGCAAACGATCCTGAATTAACACAAAATTTTTCTACAGAAAATGCGAAGACATTCATGTCCTTAAACCTTACTGAAAGTGTAAAGAGCTTAGTAATCCATTGTGATGCTGCAAATGATTATATTTTTCCTACAGTAAATTTTCCTAATTCAAAAGAGCTAGCCACAAAGCGCTGAATTTTATCTCAAATTTCAAAGCTCTTCGACCCATTAGGTCTGCTCGGTCCAGTCGTCGTTTTAGCGAAACTCTTGATCCAACGACTTTGTAGAATTCAACTTACGTGGGACAGTCATGTACCTCAAGACACTCAAGATTTTTGGATCAAGTATAAAGAACAATTGCAGCTTCTCAAAGAGAATCAGTGCTCTGATTTCTTTCAAATCTCGAGTGGCTCCTTTAAAAGCGACCTCCTTACCTCGACTTGAATTATGTGTAGCCAATCTTCTAATGAAATTGTACACTGCCACATTTAAGGCCTTTCCATTTCGCGAGGACAAGGTATAGCGTGCGAGAAAACCTCTTGGCCACTCGACGTTCGCAATACGGCAAGACATGTCATTTGTCAATGCGTGAAATGCTTTCGAGCAAAGCGTCGCGAAACTGAATATGTTATGGGGAATTTACTGCAAAATAGAGTGTCATTCTCTCGACCATTTGTCAATGTAGGTGTGAATTGTTGTGGACACTTTTTTATCAAAGAAAGACGTCACAGAAATGTCACGAAAGTCAAAACTTATGTCGCCGTTTTTGTATATCAGGCCACTAAGGCAGTCCATTTACCTTTAGCCAGTGACTTGACGACCGGAGCCTTTCTGGCTTGTTTGAAACGATTTTTTGCTCAACGAAGAATATCGCAGTCTATTTCCTCAGATAACGCTACTAACTTTGTCGGCGCGAATAAAGAATTGCGCACAAGCAGACTTGCGTAATGTTTTAGTCAACAGACTATCCTTCTGGGAATTAGCCCAACAAATGCGTCATAAATTCTGGGACAAGTGGCACAAGGAGTAACCGAATGAACAGATAGCACGCAGTAAATGGAAGATAACTTCAAACCAGGACAATGTTAAAATTGGAACTCTAGTCGTTATCAAGGAAGATAACATACCGCCCATGACTTGGAAACTTGGCCGAAGCAGGGCAATCAATCCAAGTTCAGACGAAGTAATGCAAACCGTGACAGAAGTCCATCAGGCCTGTATAAGCGTGCACTAAAATGCTTATACCCACTTCCGATTGATCACGAGTGATCAATTTACAAATGGCAGCACTTGTTTTTTTTTTTGTATAGTATGTATGTATATATTCGTGTTCAACTACCATATTATAACTTGTAATTTTTAGTTCTAACAATATTTTCATTTCTCACATTAGAATTCTTAAATTTGAGCTTTGTTATTTGTCGCTAATCTAATGTGTATTCGTTAACTGTTTTTAGTGAAGTCATTTTACCGTATTACAAGTATTTAAATCTAAAGTAGGATTTGGTATTTCCAGCATTATTATAAACTAAATTAAATTTATTGGTTTATTTTGAATACACGGCATTCAAACGGTTCCGGCATGTTACGTCGTAACAATTAACTTTTATAATTCTTAATAATAATGTTTATTATTTTTTGATTTGCGTTTTAGCAACTCTCTCAATATTGTACCGTCTTCACTTTCATATTCTTTAATTCCGCCTTGTCAGGTTTGTAATTTTATAACTCCGTAGAGCGCATAGACAGCCTGAAAAAATACTTAAGCTACTTTTAAGCAGATGTTTAAAATTGTCAGAATATTTAAAACTGCTTCTAGATTTTCACTTTTACTGCTGTAATCCTCGAGATAGTTTCTAATTTCGGAGTTTGATGCTTTTATTGTTTAGGCGTGCTTCTATGATACATCAAGAATTTAGTCTCCGATCTTCCTTAAACAGATTTACGGCACCGTTTCTCTGACTAGCCCAAGTAGGGCCCCCATGTTAACACCTCCTTTTTAGGTTTTCCGAATTTATACCAAAAGGCATCGATGACTATTCTCTGTACCAATCATAGGTAGCTTTAGAAACTCTCGATACACCTTCTGTAAGGGCAAATTACCCTCAAGTGTACTTCAACTTGACGAGGCGGACAGATACAACTTCGCTTCCAAACGAAACACATTCGTGAACAGTGCACGAACTTCTCGGATGTATTCTTTATCAGAATAAATTTTATTTATTTTAAGGACAAAAATTTCATTCGTTAATTACACATTTAGACAAAAACAGAAGGTATTAGATTTGTGTACAATTTGATACCCCCACCCAGTTTTTGGAAATGTTCACGTTTTGAGACCACCTGAAGCCGAGAAATAGCGTTTTACGATTCTCAGATATGAAAATGCATTTTCAAAATGAAATTTATATATGTA
>NC_046659.1:31501403-31511413 GCF_010883055.1 Belonocnema kinseyi | reverse complement strand
AGACAGCATATTGTTGAGAGAATACGGATACTATCTGACGCTAAGAGAAGTCTAGAGCGAAGGGAGAGGTGGGTCAGAGAAAATCAACAGTTTCTCTATGACTCATCTCGACTCTTCCAAGACCCTCCAGTTACTGTCGAACACCCACCCAAACCAGAGGAGGTCCAAGTATTTTGGAGAGAAGTCTACGAAGTTCAGCATAGACTGGACGAAGACTCAGAAAATATAAAGAGCTTCAAGGAGTTATGTAAGTTGCCCTCATAACACCTGATAAAGAATGCCCACCCATCACTACCGAGGAGGTGAAAAAAGTATTAAGAGGGATAAAGAACTATTCCGCAGCGGGGCCAGATTGTATCAAAATCTTCTGGTGCAAGAAGTTTTCTTCAACCCATCAGCATTTGGCCCGTATTTTCACCTCATATTTGATGTCGGAAGAGCCGATTCCAGAGTGGTTGTTGGAAGGGCGCGCAATACTTCTGCCGAAAATAGGCAACTTAACTGACCTGAAGAATTACAGGCCAATAACTTGTCTGTACATGCTTTATAAGATATTCAAAGCTATCCTAAATGATAGGATTGTTCGGGCAATTGAACCTGTGTGGCAAGAAATGTATGAACAACGAGGCTCAAAGAAAGGCGTAGCCGGATGTCGGGAGAACCTGCTCATCGACAGATGTGTCTGCAAAGATGCAGCGTTCTACCAACGTGACCTATCGATGGCCTGAATTGATTATCGGAAAGCTTTCGATTCGGCATCCCATAGACTTATCATCTGTCTTTTGAAAATCTTAAAGGTTCATCCGCAAATAGTTGGGTGCATAAAGAGATTGATGCCGCTTTGGAAAACCAGATTTACCATCTCATCTGGAAAAAATCGTGTGACAACTAACAAGGTCACCTTTCAGAGAGGTGTCTTTCAGGGCGACACCATGAGCCCACTCCTCTGCTGCCTTACATTATTGCCACTATCTTTAGCACTTCGCCATTCCGACGGGTACTTGTGCGGCAAACCTGCAGATCAAAAGTACAAGGTCACTCATGTATTTTACATGTACGATCTTAAGATTTATGCTAAAAACAGAGAGCAACTGCATCTAGCTCTGGGGATTGTCGAACGATATACTAAGGAAATTGAAATGGAATTTAGGTTAGACAAATGCGCCAAGGTTTATTTGATGCGAGGAAAACTTAATGGCTTCCCTGAAGATCCTGAGCTCGTTGATAGCAGCGCCATATGACACTTTTGCGCTGGAGAGGCTTATGCATACCTGGGCGTGCCACAGAGCAGCATTCCGCATGTCCCGGTTCTACTCTATTCATTTGGAGTAGTTCCATGGACGAACAACGAGCTCAGATCTCTTGATATCGGAACAAGAAAGGTTATGCACATGAACAAAAGCATACATCTTAAGTCTTCCGTTCCGCGACTGTACATCTCACGCCGTCAAGGGGGTCGCGGAAGATTGAGTCTTGAATGTCTTCACAACAGGATTATTCTGGGTACAGCACATAGAGTTGCAAATGGAAGAGTCCCTCTTCTTAAAATGGTCAGGAATCACGAAGAAGTGGGCAAAGGAGCGTTTCTGTACAAAGCAGCGGAGGAGGCTGCTGAAGCACTCGGACTTGACTTCAGTATTAGGGGTGAGCAAAATGCATCAAATCTTATCTATCTCGAGTGTTCACTCCTGAATGCCCGGATTACGAAAGCACAAGAGAAAAACTTTCGTGAACAGCTCCTCGATAAGAGAATGCACGGTATCTTCCACAGAAATGTGAAGGATCAGTCAATGTCTTGTGACCTAACTTTTGCTTACCTTAAATCGCCCGGATTGAAGTCTGGTATGGAGGGTTTCATTTTTGCATGCCAAGACGGTGTCATTTCCACCTTAACATACCGTCGCCACATTTTGAGCCAAGACATTCAAAGGCACAATGCGGCACTAAGAGTGCTTTATTACCATCTCTGTCACACCTACGGCATTAGCCCTAATATCGCTCCTCTAAATGCTCCCAGGGAAATTGAGTCAATTGTCGAGAATGGGAAGTGCCGCATATACTGGAATTTTATATTCTCGACAATTGTTTCTGTTGCTCACTCGAGGCCTGACATGGTTCTTCGTGACTTCGAGAAGCGAACCATGTTTGTTATCGAATTTTCGGCACCAGCTGACAAAAACATCATAACCAAGGAGAATGAAAAGAAAGAGAGGTATGGAGACCTTATAAGGGAGTTGCAACGATTGTACCCGGAATATTCTGTTAAACTAATCGTCCTTATCATCGGCGCTCTTAAAGGTGCCAAGCTTTCACTTGCTAATGGCCTAAAAAGCATCGCTGTGTGTCAACAATATGCTAGAACACTTGCGGGAAAAATGCAGAAGGCGGTTGTCCTTGGGTCGCTCTGTGTTCTTAGGTTGCACGTGGCTTTTGCTGGATCGTCGTATTGATTCCTTTACAGACTGCAACCACCTATCTCACGGTCGTGAGACGTGGTTGTGTGTGAAATTGTACCGCGATTTCGCTGGAAGCGGGTGCAATTTTCCAGATTAGCACCCGCTCCCGGCGAAATCCTGCGGTTGTCCTTATGACAAATTTTTAATTATGTATAATTTAAAACTTGAAATAAGGTAAGGCTGCTCAGTAGACCGTATGTGTAAAGTTTAAATCATAAAAAACGTTGGAAATGAGCAAATTTAGTTTATGAAAAAACGACAAAAGTTGCAATAAAATGTTTAATACCAAAAACTTTTTTGAAGAATGCTCTTTTTTTTACAACGGAACAATAAAACTACGTCTGCTTTACTACTGATTTAAGTTATGAATAATAATAATATACAGTTATGGGAATGATATAAAATTGTAGGGATAAATTCCTATGCGAACCACGAGATACGTCAGGGGCGGACTGGTATGGGGGTGCAGACGGGTACTCCTATAAATAATACCGGTAAAGTAAACAGTGTCCTCCAATTTCTTTTTACCCATATTATTCCTAAGAAATCCCCTAATGTATGTTTTGGATTCTATTAAAAAAAAAATATTTTAAAAATGACTAATGAATTACTTTTAATGAAACAGTAAAATTGAAAGGAATATTCTTGTCATCATCTTCATTACGGAATTTTAAACTCATTTGTGTCTGATGAAATCGAAAATATATTTATTGATTACAAATGTATAGAACACATAACTGCAATTTTTTATGGGCGCCCGCGAATATATTGAGTTTTTACATATGTGACGTGTGCCGAGGAAAGGGGGCTTACTCTAGAAAATCGAAATGGAGGTTTTTACAGATTTCGATAGTTTTTGAGCTGTTCTTTTTAATGAAACTACCGGAAAAATTATCCGAGCGTTATTATTGCTAATAATTGAGTTGTTAGGTACCCGAGTAATAAGGCTTTGGCTCGAGAGCTCGAGATTCCGTGAAAAATCTCCCACCACTCACCATGCCATCTACGGTGCGTTCCAGGCGACCACCCGGTTGAATTGGTGGGTGAAGTGAAGAAGTGGGCTGAGTTAACTTGGGTGAAGTGGAAGGAGAATGGTAGAATGAACAGTTTCGAGTGTGCTTCGGGTGTGTGTTTGGTGAAAGATAGTCGATGTTCAGTTACACAAAAGTTTAAAAAATGCAAGAACGGGATGAGAAGGTTTTAATTGCTGCTTTAGTAATGAGGTCATTGTTATTACAAACAGAGATATGTACAATAATAGTGGAAAGTGATGAAGAGACTGAACTTTAGATGATGAAGATACTAAACTTTAATCTTCTACTAAACTTGCGATTCCCGCCACTTCTACCCGCCAATTCCACTGTTCACTCACTTCCGCCTAACTAGTTTCTGTGGGTGAAATAGTCACCCGTCGAGTGACCCCACTCTTCACCCGAGTGATTACTGAACGGTTCACCCGAGTGAAGCCCAACACTCACCTAACATCGTGGAATGGCTCGGAGTGCACCAGAGTGCACCTGGGTAGTCCCTTGGAACGCACCCCTACGCGTCTCATCTATACCCCGTCCGTGAGCTTCGTCTCCGACCTATCTCCTTCCGTGATAATGCAGTGGTAAGTGGAGAGGGGACATTTCGTGAGTCTACCCTCTCTCCTATAAGTCCGGTCTATTGGGTCCACTTCAAACCGCTCGTCCTGAGAAATCTCACTTTTCAGAGTAAGCTCCCTTTCTTCGGCGCACTTCACATATGTTAACTTTTGATGGCGCCTATACCTACCTTGAGGGAGTTTTCGGAACAACTTACTTATGTAAAAAGTATGACTCTTTTTACGCTTACAAATATGAAAGGGGGCAACTCATTTAATTTATTACAAAATCTAGACTACTTATCGGTTGTATTCAATTATTTGAGTAATTGTTAAGTTTAAACTGAATTTTTATATTAAAATGACTACTTATTTGTCGAAATTTTCTCTGAAACAAGTTCTTAACTTACATTTCAAGAGTTCGGATCTAAGGATATATTTGATTATTTTTGGAATTGTAAAATATTACTTTATTTTATTACACTTTACTGTTATAATGTTTATTTTATTATAATCTTAGCATTTTTCGTAAGTTTTAATGTTGTTATTATGAATTACTTATTTAAATCAAGTCTTAAATCTTCGCGGCAAAAATAATTGAAAACTTGCAGTCTATGGTGTGGAAGTTTTTCATTTCTCAAAAATAATAAGAAACATGAAAAAAAATTAACAATAGTTTGAACTCTTAGACGAAAAACAATTTGCCCACTGTTCGGGCACATTCTTATGGCTTTCAAGTTGTAGCGCGTCTAGGGTGCGCGACTTTGGTTCTTCCGCTTCTCGTTCGATAATGTATTTACTTCAAGCTTTTGTGCACACACTTTTTAAAATTAAAGGTTAAAGCTTCGACAAAACTGTAATTCGGTGATTGCGAATCATTTTTTGTTAAAGCTACTTCAGCTGTAACGAACACATTCTCATCATGTATCTCGTGCTTCGCCCTCGATTTTTTCCAAAATACGAAATTTTCTACATTACTTTCACCACTATTATATCAAATGTGTATTACATTTATTTCTGTACCTCAGCCCGGGATTGCTTATTCAGTTATTGCAAAATGAAGTATGAATTTTATTTATAATAGATATTATTTTTGTTTCTCATTTCTAAATTTTAGCTACCCTTAAAAATGTATCGTTTCAATCAATTTATATTATTACAATTCATTATATGCATGGTTAGTAAAACAGGCATATTTTTACTGTCTTGTTTTGATCATTTAAAAAATTCGCCTTCTATAAATAAATTATTTTGTTAACACATGTATATATAATTTTGAAGATTGAATTCACACACTTATTTCACAACATCATAAACATTTCAAGAAATTATATATTTTTAATAGGCATAGATTAAATTTTAATAAGCTGTTAATATACAACTTATGTCCAATATCCAAAGGAAAATTAAAGTTCAATCTTCATTTAATTAAATATTGAAAAAAAAAAATCAGCCAATTATTTATTAATCTATTAATAACATAAAAATCTTTTAAAAATTATTCGCATTCAATATTTCAAATCGTTTTCAATTTTTTATTTTTCTGAAAATTTAAATTATTAATAAACTTTCAAAGTATTCCAGAAAAAGTAAAAATATATGTTAATATCATATCGAAATCGAAATGCACATACTTATTTAAAACATATAAAAAATACACACGAATAATATAATTTAAATAGATGTGTTTCAATCATTAATAAAGTTTTATTATATAAATTATAGCAAATATAATTAGACAATCTTTAAGTTTCATTGAAACAATGAAATTATTTTTTATTTTCATTCTTTTTAATTCAAACCTTTATTTTTTAATATTTAAATTTATTAATAACACAGGAGTGAAAAATTTAAAAAATGAAATGACCTAGAGGGGTGACTTGCCTTACCCGAAGTATTTTGACGCGCTGAACTCGAATTCGAGATCAGAATTGAGCCATCACCTAAGCGTTCCGAAATTCGAGTTCAGCGCGTCAAAATACTTAGGGTAAGGTATTTCGCCCCTCCTGGTCATTTTCTTACTTGGCCTGTGTAATCTTTTGAAATTGTGACAGAAAATTCAATTTTTAATATAATTAATTAATAACACCGGCACACAAAAAAGTGGTCTGTCCGATAGACTACACTAGCATATCTATATGTTAGTGGGGTCGCTGAATTCGAATCCAGTGTACAAATAACCAAGTTAGCTCTTATTTTTCTGAGAAACGAAAAAGTAGACGTAAAATCGATAAAAACAGCGATTTTTCAGGTATCTTTTTGCAACAAAAAAATATATATATTTTTTCTCACCCGGTGGACATAACCAACATATTGATATGTCTTCTGGGCTGCTAAGTTTGAATCGGAGGCCCCAATAATCAATTTGGCTCACACTTTCTCGAAAATCACGAAAATAGACGTAAAATCGGCGAATATAGCGATTTTTCTTGTATACCTTTGCAACAACAAAATTTGTTATGTTCGGTGGTCTAAATCAGCATATGCCTATGTTTTGGGGTCGCTGAATCCGAATCCTGGGTCAAAATAAACCAGTTGGCTCATATTTGATCGAAAAATTCAAAGAATAGAGGTAAAATCGTCGAAAACAGCGGTTTTTCATGTATGTTTTTGCACAAAATATATATCTTCATCCCCGATGGACTTATAAAGCATATCCTTATGTTTTTGGGGTCACTAATTCTGAATCCGGGGTTCAAATAACCCAGTTGGCTCATATTTTGTCGAAAAACGCAAAATTAGACATAAACTCGACGAAAACCTTTAAAACCCTTTACCTTCCTCGATTGGGATTGTCGTTCACTGTAGATTCTCTTTGCGTGTCACGTTTCGGGGTTTTTAATTTTCGTTAGTCTCCTTGCATGGCAATGGTAGAATTTTTTCTAAATAAGTTTTATTTACTTTTAGCGTTACCCAGGAACAACGACGAGGACGTAGTAAATTCTGTTCCCTTTGAGGTGCTTTATTACCGTGAATCCCCTTGCCTCTCACGCCTATAGGGTTCTTTTATTTTTTGTTTTTCTTTATATCGCTTGTATCAAACCCTTTTGTCCTCAAAAGACCTACGTAGTGGGTTTCACTTTCGTTTGGTACCTTGATTGACTTGATCTCGTTTTAAACTCCAACTGTAGTCAGCCATCATGTTGATATCCCAGCATCCCTGATATTGCCTCTCCATTGTTTTAATATCCTGGTGGAAACGTTCGCCTTGCTATTCACTAAAGTCTCCCAGGTTGTCTGGAAACTTATTTATATGCGAATGGAGAAAATGTAGCTTCAAACTCATAAGGCAGCCTAGTTTACCAAAGTTTGTTACCATTTCTGAAACCACATTTTGATAATCTGTACTTTTCTTATTACCCAAAGAGTTTTTCACAACATTTTTAAAACTAAGCCAGGCATCTTTTTCAGTGCCAGACATTTTTGTAATGAATTCTGGATCATGCAACATTTTTCTTTTCTGCGGTTTCAATTCCAATTTATCCACTTCCACTATAGCGCATAATTGTGTGTGTGATCCAGATGCATTTTGCTACATATGTGGTAAATTTGAGGTTTTAGAAAATCGAAGGGTAATCAGCGATGACATAAAAACAATTTATAAAAGCTATTTTGGTATGGAAGTTCGAAAAGAAAATGAAAATTGTGTTCCTCACAAAATTTGCAGTGCTTGTTATAAGGCATTCAATCGATTGAAAGACAAAGAAGGAAATAAGAAAACCCTCAAGATTCAAGAACCTATGATATGGAAGAAACCTCTTCGGAAAGAGGAATGCTACTTTTGTATGACAAACCTGACAGGAATCAATAGAAAAAATAAAAGTGCTATCGAATATCCTGATGTACCTAGCGTCATTAAATCCGTTGAAAATAACGATGTTATAAAAAACTCGAAAAATTTTTCACTTGACAGACAAACGACTGAAGCAGAAGAAAATAAAAGTACTGATGAAGATTTCGATGTTGATCGTAATGAAAGTGACATTTTAGATTATGGTTATTCCGTTTTCAAAAAGAAGAATTTATTAGCTAAAGGAGTTAAATCAAGTTTCTACAGAAATAGGGAAAAAAAGTTTAGACAGTTTTTTACTTTTTAAGGAAATGATCATGGAAAATTAGTCCATTGTAAAAACATTGACGGATTAATGGGAAAAATCAAACTTACACTGTATAGACTGGAAAATTGGCGGCTATTCATTGACTCTTCTAAGCGCAGTCTAAAAGCAGTTTTATTGCATAATACTACTTTTTACGCTCCAGTTCCAATCGCACATTCTACCAAACTGAAAAAGCATTACAGTAATTAAAAATTTACCTAGAAAAAATCAATTACTCGACTTATAAGTGGAAAATTTGCGGGGATCTCAAAATTCTTGGAATCGTTTTAGGACAGCAATCAGGGTATACAAAAACACCTTGTTACATGTGCTTATGGGACAATCGAGATCGCGTTCGTCATTATAAAAAAAAAGATGGCCAAAAAGAACATCGCTTGAGCAAGGACAAAAAATATAAATGAAGATCCTCTAGTTGACCCAAAAGAAGTTTTGATTTCACCCCTCCATATAAAGCTGGGTCTTATGAAACAGTTTGTCAAAGCGCTTGACAAAGATGGCGATTGCTATGCGTCTGTAGAAGATGAATTCCCACAACTTTCCGAAGCAAAAATTAAAAGAGGGGATCTTCGATGGACCGCAGATAAGAAAAATGTTGCAGGATCCAGAATTCATTACAAAAATGTCGGGCACTGAAAAAGATGCCTGGCTTAGTTTCAAAAATGTTGTAAAAAACTTTTTAGGTAATAAGAAATGTCCAGACTATCAAAATGTGGTTTCAGAAATTTTAACAAACTTTGGTAAACTAGGCTGCCTTATGAATTTGAAGATACGTTTTCTTCATTCGCATATAAATAAGTTTCCAGACAACCTGGGAGACTTTAGTGAATAGCAAGGCGAACGTTTCCACCAGGATATTAAAACAATGGAGAGGCAATATCAGGGATGCTGGGATATCAATATGATGGCTGACTACAGTTGGAGTTTAAAACGAGATCAAGTCAATCAAGGTACCAAACGAAAGTGAAACCCACTACGTAGGTCTTTTGAGGACAAAAGGGTTCGATACAAGCGATATAAAGAAAAACAAAAAATAAAAGAACCCTATAGGCGTGAGAGGCAAGGGGACTCACGGTAATAAAGCACCTCAAAGGGAACAGAAATTACTACGTCCTCGTCGTTGTTCCTGGGTAACGCTAAAAGTAAATAAAACTTATTCACAAAAAATTCTACCATTGCCATGCAAGGAGACTAACGCAAATTAAAAACCCTGAAACGTGAGACACAAAGGTAATCTACAGTCAACGACAATCCCAGTCGAGGAAGGTAAAGGTTTAAAGGTTTTCGTCGATCTTATGTCTAATTGTGCGTTTTTCGATAAAATATGAGCTGAGTGGGTTATTTGAACCTCGGATTCAGAATCAGTGACGCCAGGAACATAAGGATATGCTGGATAAGTCCACCGGGGATGAAGATATATATTTTTTTTTTGCAAAAATATGCACGAAAACCCGCTGTTTTTGTTGATTTTACCTCTATTTTTGCATTTTTCGATCTAATATGTGCCAACTGGGTAATTTTGACCCCGGATTAGAATTCAGCGACCTTAAAAACATAAGGATATTCTGATTTAGACCACCTGACATAAAAAATTCTTTTGTTGCAAGAGTGTACAAGAAAAATCGCTGTATTCGCCGATTTTACGTCTATTTTTGCGATTTTCGAAAAATTATGAGCCGAATTGGTTATTTCAGCCTCAAATTCGAATTCAACGACCCAAAAATAAATATGTTGGTTAAGTCCACCGGGCGAGAAAATATATATACGAGGGTGGATTGATAAGTTTCCGGCCTGACCAAGAAAAACAACGTTTTTAAGAATTTTTTTTTTTTATTTCTCAACATAATCTCCTCC
>NC_046659.1:31498645-31501303 GCF_010883055.1 Belonocnema kinseyi | reverse complement strand
AGCTATCTAAGGATGGTACTATAGAACGCCACCTCAAGGTAGGCCTAGTGGCGCCATCTCTTGGTCAGGCCGGAAACTTATCAATCCACCCTCGTATTTTTTTGCATAAATATACCTGAAAAATCGCTATTTTTGTCAATTTTACGTATATTTTTTCGTTTTTCAGAACAATACGAGCCAACTTGGTTATTTGGACACCGGATTCCAATGCAGCGACCCCAAAAACATATAGATATGCTGGTATAGTCTGTCGGACAGACCACTTTTTTTGTGTGCCGGTGTAATGAATCAATCATTTCAAAACATAAAAAGAAATAAGTAATTGTTTTAATTAAAATATTCGGATAATTTTTATTTATATTTAAAAAAATTTAATAACTATTGCATAATGCCTCAAACCTTTACAAAAATTATATAATTATAATTGATTATGATGGTGATTTTTAAAGCAGAAACAAACTTTTAGTATGGAAATTCTAGTCGACATTGATTTATATATCCATAAAGTAAATAATCAAATAATGTAACCTACTTGAAATCTACTCAAATGTAATCTTTACGTTATTTAATATTGTTAAAAAGAATACATTAAAAATAATTATGTGATCAGTTTAGAACATAAAAGCATTGAATCATTCTATTAAATATTACTTTATATTTTTATAAAAATTGTAATTAATAATAACCTTTTAAACTAATTCTAAAAAATTTTAAACATATATAGACATCATTTTAAAAATTTGATTTAGGGACTCATTTGCCAACATCATAAACATTTGGAAAATGATCTAACTGAAATATAGGTCGATTTATGTACTTAATTTAAAAAAATTTAGTCTTTATGTTTAAAACTTTTTAATTTAATTTGTAAAAATTTCATTTATTAGTGACTTTTAATATTAATTTAAGGAAGAAAATTAAAACATATTTACATATAATTTCAAATTTATTGAAAATATAATTCTCAAAATAGCAACAAAATTCCGAAAGTATTGTTAAATTTTGAATTGAGTTTACTTAAAATTTACTGCAGGACTTATGGGCAAATTACAAATTTATGTTATATGATAAGTTTTCTATTGTATTTAGTTGAGTCGGCGTATTAAATTTGTAGCAAATGCTAGTTAAAATTTAACGATTCAAACTCTGGACACTTGCGTCTGCAGACTTGAGAGCTGCTACACTGATTTTTCAGACTCGATACAATGTAGGTCGATCTACTTAACCTCTAAGAAAAGTAAAATAATCGGCGTATCATAACATCATACCAACGACATCAAACTATAAATCAGTCAACCAGGAATTCTAATAACCTCTATATTGTCTTTCACGTCAATCAACTTAAGTTCATTAAGTTATTCACTGATCTGCATACTTATACTGTTATAGACTGACGGAAAAACCATTAACCTAGAAAGTCAAGTGAAGACAGCATACTCTAAGATGGTAATTAAGACCAGACGGAAAGTGCGTTATGTGTAATAAATAAGAACATAGGTCAATATCATGCCAACTCAAATTATTCGATCTATGGTTCTATTCCTACTAGCAACAGCTAGCATACCATAAGAAGGATGATTATTCTTGAGGGGTTACATTACTTTTAGAGGCAGAGGACATGAGTATGGATCAAAGTATGTATCTAGAGTTGGAAAAATTTAAAGGTAGAACACAAACATTAAAACGTGAAACTAGATATAGCGCTAAAAGTAATTTTAAAGAATATCTGGAAGGCGGCTTGAGAAATAGTATAGAAAAATAAGATTTCAGAGGGTGTAAAATGAATCAAGGCCATAAGCCTTTTTAAGAAGACAGAAATAAAAACAACAAAGGAGTCCAATCAAATAACTCCATGAATAATGTAGAATGTAAAGAATTCATGACGTTTAGAATTCATGACCTAAGAAATGTAGATATTTCGGAAGAAATTAATAATTTAGAATCGGATAGTATATGTAATTGCCAATTCAAGGAGAACTATTGCTTCATTCAAACATTTCAGAAGGAAAACTAATAAAATCTACAAATGTGATAGCAGAAAAAGATATTGGAGAAAGCTTGATATCATTAAGACGATTTGCAGACACAGGACTAAGTATATATTCAGACAATTAAAAATGTAAAGTGTTTAAAAAATAATCTAGAGCAGTACTTTTTGAGGGAATTTATGATGATCCTAATTGGATAGTTCCTCTGATAGCTACAAAAATTGAAGATGATAGAGGAAACTTTATATATAAAAAATTTTACTTAAGAGGAGATTAGTAAATAGAGAAGATAAAGTTCAACCTGTACATTCACATACACATAGTATTATAATTAGAATGTTGACTTCGGAGGGAGTAAAATGCAACTCCAGTGATTCGGAGTTAGAAAAAGATGCGTCTGATATTAGGACGCAGCATGAAGATTGTTCAGAAGAAGAGAAAGAAAATTTATATAGAGATTACAATAATTCAAAAGAGGAAAATCATTTTTATGAATCGATTATAAATAGGAAGACATTAGAGGTTAACAAAATAAAAGAAATAGACATGTGTATGAGTAATCCATTTGAAACTGAAAACGATAGATTCACAAAACATAGTGAGACAATGTTATGGCACAAGCGTTTGGATCACAATTCTACAAATTATTTAAAAGTTTAGCAAAAATTAT
>NC_046659.1:31497386-31498545 GCF_010883055.1 Belonocnema kinseyi | reverse complement strand
TTTTGCTCGACACCTTGACAAATGTAATTCCATGCAGAAACATGCGTTTAAATAAAATATTTTACCAAAAAAGTTACCCACGCTTTAACTTGACAGACTGTACACTCTAAGTCTTCTGATCTCTCCATATAATTTTTTCTCTTAATTTAGCATCCAAGTAAGCTGCCTGTCCGTTTAACTGTCTTGTCTCTAAAGCATTTTTTTATTATTTTAAATTCTCATCTGACTACAAGTAATTTCGACACTGTAGCATTAGTTTCTTTCCATTCATATTCCTTTTAGTCTCTGAAACATCTGATTACTAGTCCAGCTTTGAATTTTTCCTGTTCATTTTCCTCTATTTTCTCTTCAAATGTCAATTTTGCATCAAGAATATTTTCTCTACTTCAATTTTTCATTATTTTAATTCGTTCTATTGAATTCCAAAGTTTGTTTTCCTCCACCCATCTAAATTCCTTTTGTATATAATTATTGTAATTCATTACTAATCTCTAATTGCCTAACTATGTGTTAATCAAAGTCCTTTTTGTCTACCTGTTTGGTCTACGTATTCTATTCTTTGACCATAATTATCTTTTTCTTTTTCTAATCTTACTTTTTATTCTGTCAACTTTCACTTTTTCACTTTTGTTTCTATTCATTCATCTAATTCTAATGTTTTCTTTCGTGGACTTACTCTTTTTCTCTTAAATTTAATTTCTTCTTTTGCTTTCTGACCTAAATTTTACGTTTTAAAACTGTCTCTATAAGTTAATTTTTCAAATAAATCTAACATGTCTTGAGCCTAAAAACTTTTCGGTATTTGGATGCCACAGAATTTACTCTGTTGTGATTTCTAAATTTATGTATTTGTGTGTTCTTCGATTGTAACTATGTATTGCTGATTCGGCTGCTAATTAAAACATGCTTTTGGGTACTATTGAATCGAAAATTAAAGCTCTTATCTTCTCTTACCATGTTCTTTGAATCTTTGTGCCCATCCATTTAATTCTGTTGTATATGATGACGAAAATTCGGCCTCTACATATTCTGTTTCTATTAAATCCAAAATTTTACTTTTCATGATTTCTTTCCCTTTAGTAAACCTAATATAACAAACCTTCTCCTTTTTACTTGACTAAATTCTAGTATTGGGCAAGAACCTTTCTAAATATATATG
>NC_046659.1:31457481-31497286 GCF_010883055.1 Belonocnema kinseyi | reverse complement strand
CCTGTCGAACCACGATTTGGGAAGTCATCAACATTTTTGGTCTTTTTATACCGCTTTACCCACTTGCTGACGAACGACGATGATTTTCCCATGTACTTTGCAACTTGATTGTGAGACAATTTGGAACCTTTTGGGTGGGAACAAAGGAACACAGCCTCGTAGCGCGAAGCGTATACGGAACTCATTTTTTGTAACGTGGTAACAAGATGAGAATTGAAAGCAAACTGAATGTTAAATCAAAAAGCATGAAAGAGGGAGCTCTTCTTAATATTTTGACACCAAAATCATGTCGATACACCTTACCGACTACGAGTAAAGCCACCCACGCTTTAACTTGACAGACTGTATTAAGAAAGAGGAAAGAGTCAAGTATGTAAATTAGAAAAAGCATTTTTCGGATTGAAGATTATTGATAAAAATTGGAATAGAGGATTTGTAGAAGAAATGCCATGGAGGAAGCAAGTGAGGTGGTAGTGTTAGTATTATTCGTACATGAGATGTTAGTAGCTGACAACGATGTTTGAAAATTAGAAGAAAGAGAAAAAGAATTACGGAAAGTTTTTAAGATGAAAGATTCAGGGGAAACAATGAATTTTCCAGGATTGAATATTCAGACTGACAGGAAAAGCAAGATAATAAAAATAAGGTAGAAGAATTGTTCGTTGAGAATCTTAGAAAAATACAAGATGGGTGAAATCAAAGCACAAAACACGCCAATGATAACTAGACAAGTGCACAAAAGAGTAATAAAAAAATTGGAGAAATCCGAACTATAAAGTAAAGATAAAATGTAATTATATACCAATTAGAGAAGTGATAGGAAGTTTAATGTATTTGTCAAGCACAATTAGACCGGATACTGCTCAAGCAGTGAATTATCTTGCAGGTTTAACATAAATAGTAAACTTAGAGAGTTAATATGCTATTACTGATGCTAGTTTACGGCCAATTGGCAATTCGAACACATTTTCATGTGATAGGAATTTTTTAATAGAAATTTTTGCAATAAAATTCTTGTAATAGAATCCGTTGAATTAAGCAAAATAATTATAAGTATCACTTTTATATTTCCTTGCTTTAAATTGGCAATTGAGAAATATCTTGGGGTTTATGTTAATTCAGTATTTTATGCAAATTGCTATACCTTTAGAACGCATGGTGGTGTTTACCAAAGGTTAGTTGCATTGGAATGTGGTGAAATTGGACGGGAAAAGGAACATTGAACTTATACCAATAGCCGGCAAGCGAATACATGTTTGTGGGAATGCCCTACGTTTAGAGCAAAGCGAATGAACATGTTGCCAATTGAGTATGTAGATGCACCTTTTCTTCGGTTTTCTTCTCTCTTTCTTGATACATCCTTTCTTCCTGAAATCGCTTGATTTCTATTGCTATATTTTTTCAGATGTTTTAATTAATAATTTTGACATATGAACGTATAAAATTTAGTATTGATGTACTTTCTTTACTTTCGTAACGAAGGAATTTATATTTAGTTTAATATACAATAATAAAAATTACCCGTTGCATAAGAAATATACGTAACCGCGCGTACTAATTTAGCTGGACTTCAAATCTAAACTAGTATGTGTACATTTAAGCGTACGATCCAGCTTTTGCCTCACTCTATTGTTCTTCTCTATTCATACCGTCTCAAAAATTTCCTCTTAACAATAAAGAAATACTTTTACGGTTAAAATGCCATCGTTTGAGAATTAAGTTTAAAAACAGATCCTGTAACGGTTAAAGTGCGAGTCGTTTAACCAAGAATCGTTTCAACGATAAGCAATTCTACTGTAACGCTTTGAAGGTGCATTTTAATGGTTGAAATGGGACGTACTCTTACCGAAAAATAATTTACGTACATGCGTGTGCGCATGCGTGGAATCGCATCATCTCGCTTTTAAAATGCAATCGTTTAACCATCAAAGTGCATACTTTTAACGTTAAACTACGTTTAAGAGTGGAACGAATCTGCTTTTAAATTATTCTACTTTAACGATAAAAGGACCGAATTTATCGTCTAGAGGGAATTTCTGAGAGTGTAGTTTTGCCCTCTATTATGCATTTTATCGCTTCATTCTTTGCTTGGATAATTTGTATTTATATGAGCCTATGCAATCTTAGTTATAATTTTTCTTCACCTGGGCACCAGTTCCACTAATGTTCATCTATACATTTGTTAATTTATTTAACAAATTTATTTTTTTAATATTGTATTTGGAATATTGGATTTGTCTCCAATAACCCAGGTCAACAAGGTTGGAACTAATGCCTCAGGTATTACATTTTGAAGCAGCATGAATATTTCACGTGGTAAAATTTCTAAAATATTCTTTTTCTGCTCTATTTTAAATTACAATCCTTCGCTACTCTAATGCGGTATAGTGTTATATATTCCATTCTCAACATTTTTGATGGTATGCGTTTACGATCAATTAGTTCGTTTCGTACCCTAGTGCGACATGGACTTGTGTGTGAGTGTAGCGCTACATTTGTGTGGACGTTGTAAAGAAATTCCAATTGTCAAACAATGGATTCCCAATCGAATCGCCACGGTAAGTTTACAATTTGTTTTTCGCATTTTAATTTTTCATTGCTTTTGCTTTATTGTTTTAAATACCTTTAAATAAAATTGCAAGATTACTCATTTTGTCGTATAATTCTTTTCCTGTCGATTCTAGATTTAATTATGGTAACCTCAGATTACACAGGCACACGAAAAGAAAGGTCTTGTCCATGAGACCAGACAAACATTTCTACACTTTGCAGGATCGCTAAGTTCAAATTTAAAGGTCATTTCACTCGGTGAGGTCACATTCCGTTCATAACCTTAAAAAAATAAACTTAAACACTACGGCTTCATCCTCACACCCTTCCGCCCACCTTCAAGGCAGCGCGCCTTTGCTGGCTTCGTTACCTCAACAAATCTGAGAACAAATCATTCCACACATCCCTTTTCGGGGCAGTTGTCATCGTCACAGTATGTGTCAAGGCAGCATGCTTTTGTGCTGCAGACTGATAGCCAAGCTCAAAGAATGACTAACAAAGTTCTATGTGCCGCACGGTGAATACAAACAATTTATGCCGAGAACAGTTTTCAGTGTTTTCATTTAATTTTCTTTAGCTTATGAATGAAATGCGTCCTCGCCGAGTCCGATGACCTTTAAATTAAAACTCAGTGACCCCAAAAATATATAACCGCTTTGCTTTCTAGGTGTTTCCATGAATGTTTCAACTTTCATTATTTTTTTGAGATTACGAACGAAATGCAACCTGACCAAGTCAAACCAACCCCGGATTCAGATTCAGCGACCCCAAAAACGTATAGAAAGGTTTATCTCGTCTGGTGGACAAGACCTTTTTTTCGTGTACCTGTGTTATAATTTGATATCTTTCGCATGCCCACACGCACACATTGCTAAAAATAAACCAGGATCATTTCGCTGAGCCCACGACCCACGCAAATTTTTTTTTACGGCTAAATATTCAGTGCAGAATTTGTTCAAATTTGTATGACTAAAATCAGAATTTGTGCATCACCAGAAGAACCTCATTTCTTAGAAAAACACTGGCGCGTCCAGCGGAACATTTCGCTGGCCCCGATATTATCAAAACTCAACTTAATATGGGTTCATTATTTTCGTCTTAATTTGTTCAAATTTTTGCAACCAACTTCAACCCCTAAAAACTACCCCCTGTGCGGAAAACAGCATGGCGGGGCCAGCGAAACGTTTCACTGGCCCCCACATTATCCAAAATAAACTTTATAAGGGTTTATTATTTTTTTCTTAATTTATTCAAACTTCTGCAGGTAGCTCCAACCCCTGAAAACCACCACCTGAATTTCGCAGCCAACTTCAGTCCCTGAAAACCATCCTTTGTTAGGCAAATAACTTGGCGGTGACAGCGAAACGTTTCGCTGACCCCGCCATGGTGTTTGCTTAACGGTGGGTGGTTTTTCGGGGTTGAAGTTTGCTGCAAAAATCTAAATAAAATAAGAGGAAAATATAAGAAAATAAATTTATTTTATTTTTCAATAAATCTAACATGTCTTGAGTCTAAAAACTTTCCTGTGTTTGGATGCCACAGAATGTACTCTGTTATAGTTAATGAATGTTACAAAACGAAAATAATGCGCCTGTATAAAGTTGATTTTGGATAATTTCAGGGCCAGCAAAACTTTTCGCTGGCTCCGCCATAGTATTTTCGGCAGAGGGGGTAGTTTTCAGGGATTGAAGTTGGTTGCACAAATTTGAAATACTTGCGAAGAAAATAATACATCCACAAAAAGTTTTATTCAATCATTTCGGGGCCAGCGGAAGTTTCGCTTGCCCATCCATGGTGTTTTCCTAATCGGGGGTGATTTGTACGGTTTGAAGTTGGTTGCACAAATTTGTACAAATCAAGGCGAAAATATTGCACTCATGTAAAGTTGATTTTGGATAATGGCGGCGCCGGCGAAATCTTTCGCTGGATCAGATATAATGTTTGCCACACAGGGGATAGTTTTTAAGGGCTGAACTTGGTTGCACAAATTTTAACAAATTATAACGAAAATAGTGGACCCATATAAAGTAGTTTTTGGACAATGTCGGGACCAGCGGTACGTTTCATTAGCCCCATCATGGTATTTGGCTAACAGGAACTTGTTTTTCGGGGATGTAGTTGGCTGCACAAATTCAAATAAAATAAGAAGAAAATCATGCACCCACATAAAGTTGATTTTGGATAATGTCGGGACCAGCGGTACGTTTTTCTGGCATCGCCATGGTGTGTTGCTCACAGGGGATTATTTTTAAGGTTTGAAGTTGGTTACACAAATTTGAACAAATTTGGATGAAAATAATGCCATAAGAGAAAAGAGGAATTAACAATTTCCTATTTGTCACACAAAAAAATTTATATCGGAAGAGTTGAAGGGATTATGTGCTATCTATGGTCCGATCTTTCTTTTTGTGACTCAACACCTCGTTACTGACTTTACTCTTATCCTAATTTAACTCAAGTGCTTAATCATAAAATCACTTTTGGAGGCCTCTTTTTTATTTTTCTTCGGGACTTCCCACTTTTTTTTTACTTTTCACTACATACTTCGTGCTGGCTGCAAGATTTGAGGAGGCAGTTAGATTATAAGAATTCCCTGCGGTCCCAGGTTTGTCGGCATAGCTCGTCATCGCGGGAGTGCATTTGGTGGTGTTATTGAGGGAGTACTCTCTACGTTGACAATAGCTGCAGGTAACAAGAATGCAAGCAGGGGACGTGCCCTGTGTATCATCATTTTTGTTTTCGTTGGTATTCGATCCTTGTTGAGATTCTAAGCAGACACAACGCATTAGGCTTCGTATTCAGGTCAAAATTTTTATGGGACCTGCGTTAAAAGAAATGCGTTAAAGACATGAGTCAACATATCTGGTTTTTTCAGAAGCTAATATTTTA
The DNA here is from genome assembly GCF_010883055.1 of Belonocnema kinseyi. NCBI lineage: Eukaryota > Metazoa > Arthropoda > Insecta > Hymenoptera > Cynipidae > Belonocnema > Belonocnema kinseyi. Next base: position 31,491,847 of record NC_046659.1, on the reverse strand, counting down.
ATATTGCTGAATTCTAAATCGAAATAGTGATTAGAATTCCAAGAGTGTTGTGACAAACCTGTATTTAAATTCCCAATTGTACAGTCTCTTTTATGTTCGGCAGTTCTAGTTTTCAATCTCGTCCCAGTTTCACCTATATAAACTTTATTACAACATTTGCATTGTTTAATATAAATAACACTAGACAAATTTTCAATGCTATGTCTGTCTTTTTTCTGTAATAAATAGTTATCTACACTGTTAGTGCTTTCGGAATAAACATTTATGTTGAATTTTTTTATTGAACTTCGTAAACGTTCAGAGAGACCTTGTGTATACGGTAACGTAACTTTTAAATCAAATTTATTGTAAGCATCAATCTATTCATTTTTCTTATTAGTACTGTTATACATTTCATGGACACGCCTAGTGATAATATCATTTATTAATGGAAGAGGATAGTTGTTAGATACTAATGTTGTTTTCAGTTGATTTAAATTTTCTTTTCTTATTAGACGTTACTAAATTTGACACATCTATCATCTAAACCTTTAATTAAACTGATTTTATGACAAAATAAGTGACGTGATTTGTAATTGAGATATCTCCCAAACCAAGACGGTTTTTTGTACCAATTTGTTAATAAAGAGTTATTTGGAGCTTCAATTATTTTCAAATCAAGGCAGTTCATAACATTGTTTATTTCAATTTTAGAAGTGAATTTTATGCTCTCCTCTATTTTGTTAAATACATTCACAAGAAGGTCAATTTTATCGGAAGGAACAATTGCTATGATATAGTCGACATATCTTTTATACAGGATAGGTGTGAAATCTAATGAATTGAGAGCCCTTTTTTCGACATCTTATAATACTAAATATGAAACTACCGGAGATAAGGGCGAACCCATTGGACAACCTGATATTTGTTTAGAGAATTTGTTATTAAAAGAGAAAACAGTTCCATTGAAAACAGTTCTAGTGGCTATTAATAATTCATTCTTTGTTATTTTTGTTAAATTGTGATTTAAAATAAGCTTTTCGCCAATATAATCTAAAGCAAGATCAAGCGGAATGCTATCAAACATCGACACAACATCTAAAGAAACTATTGAGTCAGTTTTATGTACATTAATGTTTTTTAGAATATCTTTAAGTTGCCAACTGTTTTTTAAAAAAGAATTAGTGTTTTGTGAAACTGGTATGAAGATATTAGAAATGTATTTGGATAAACTTTAAGTAGGAAAACCTGCTGTGGAAACAATTAATCCTCAATTTAATTCAGGTTTATGTACCTTTGAAAGAGCATAAGCTTTTGCCACAACACTATTGTGAGTTTTTAACCAGTATGAACATTGATCATTAATCAATCTTTTATGCTCCCATCTAATGACTATGTAATTACATTTATTTTCTAATGTACCAACCATACTAGTTTTTATATTTTTATATAGATTATTATTCTTAAGAATATTTTCAACAGTTTTATTATAATCATCTCTATTAGCTGCAACGGTTTAATTTTCCTTATCTGCTTCAACAAAAATTAAATCTGTATGTTCTTTTTGAAAAATTTTAACTAACTTGACTGAATTTTCTAAATTTTTAAATTTATTTATGTTTTAAGGGCATGTGACACATCTGAATACCTATATTATCGATCTCACTTTATCAGCTCACTGAATATTTGTTTGAACCGAAGAACTTTTTTTGTAAATAAAATATAGAGCTGAAACTTCGGAAAATGTATTAGAGTACAATAAAGTACGCTTAGGTACTGCCATTTGGAATGAACTTTACTGAAAATTATTTCATCTTTTTTCTGAACCTCGGCATCTTTTGAACGTTCGAACTTTTTTTATACATAAAAGATCGGTCTCAAACTTTGAGAAATGCAAGAGCCGAAAGAAAACTACGTTAAATTACAAAGCTTACTAATAAAAGATGTAAAAAAATTGCAACAATCAATTCCAACAGCAGCAGACGGTAACGATGTACACGAAAATACGAACCCTCTAGAGCCTCGTCTAGTGGCCGCCAGGTTTCGTATTTTTGTGTACAACGTTACCGGCTAATACCATGGGAATTGATTGTTGAAATATATTTTTTTACATCTTTTATTATTAAGCTTTGCAATCAAACGTAGTTTTCTTTCGGCTCTTGTATTTCTCAAAGTTTGAGACCGATATTTTATGCATAAAAAAAGTTCGAACGTTCAAAAAATGTTGAGGTTCAGAAAAAGATGAAATAATTTTCAGTGAAGTTCCTACCAAAATGCAGTACCTAAACGTAATTTATTGTACTCTAATACATTCCCCAAAGTTTAAGCTCGATATTTTATTTACAAAAAAAGTTCTTAGGTTCAAAAAAACATTCAGTGAACTGAAAAAGTGTGGTCGGTAATATAGGTATTTAGCTGTGTCACATGCCCTTAATCATATAAAACTACTTGCGTAAAAGTTTCTCGAAAATTAAGTTTTACATTCTCTTCCTTAATTTTTTTTTATAAAATTTTCAATATTTGCAATCAAATTATTATCAGGAAATTTATTCGCATTTAAAGGAACACTGAACTTGTTACCCAAAGCTAAAATTTCGGCAACCTCATCAGGAATTTCAACATTTTATAGATTTTTGAAACATCTATTTAATCTAAAATCTTTTATATGGCTGTTTAAAATTAAAGAACTACTCTTCAGTAAATCAAACTTTTTGATACAAGCTCCTCGTTTTATTTATTTCAAATTTTGGAGACTTTACTCTTGTGAGTCAAAAAACTTATGAATAGAGATATCAGATATAACTCTCAATTAACGATGTTTTAAGTCATTTGAATATTGACTTCATTTTTGAATATTTGTTACTAAGTTTTCAATTTCTTATCTTAGACATTTTGTTTGAAAGTTAAATTTAGTCTTTTGAAAGTTAGAATTAAAATTATACTTTGAAGTGTGTATATTATACTTGTTTAAGTGTTGTTGGATATGGGCTGGTATTAAGGCATCATTTCTACGCCTAAATAAAAAAGTACGTTGTTTTTTTTAGAACAACCAATCTTCTATTGGTATGTACCCAATTTCCAATTTGTTTTCTTGTGGTAACTCCATACCTCGCACAGATGTAAGATAAATAACCCATAGTGACCGAAACGTTGCTGACTGTTTGTATGACGTAAAGATTTGGAAACACCGAATAAAACCAATCTTCGACCGACAATGTATATAATAAATTGTAGAAAAATCATTCCTTCTGTCTTACGGTCACGGCAAAATAAAAACAAATTAGAGCTATCACTTCAACTCAATTTATTTTTAGACAAATTTAAACTTCGACGACGTTTCGGCATCACTGCGTGCCTTTTTCATGGTATCTAAATCAATAATTATAATAAGCTGATACATAATAAAAATAAATATAAGCAGTTAAAAAATTATTAGTTATGAGTAGAAACTATTTAAATAATAATAATATCTTAGTTTAAAATAATTTGTATGCGAAATAACAATCATTCCAATCTTGGAGTCGATACGTGTCAATTTTTATTGTCATGTTTAAAATAATTTGTACGTTATTACAAGTTTAAAAAAGTACGACTCCAAAATATGACTAGGAGATAATTAAGGCGGCAAATCTTTGATAAGGATAAAGGCAGTATGTAAAGTGAAACGCAATGATTGGCTATGTTTAGTCATTTCAAAAATTTCAAAATTTTCAAACTTAAAAAATTCGGTCTCCTTCAAAAAGAGGGAAACCGATTCAATATGAGTTTGCTTGAAATGATCATTGCAGTACATGGCAGATTCGAAGCTGATTGACAAAATGACCGATTCACATAGTCGCAAACCGATTCAGTTATAACTTTCTGAATCTGTAAATGACAAATACGCAATTTACACAGTCGTTTTTTAATGGTTTCTTTTGTCCTAGGTATATAAACTTTATTACAACATTTGCATTTTATCATATAAATTCCACCAGACAAATTTTCAATACTATCCCTGCCTTTTTCCTTTAATAAATAGTTATGTAAACTGTTAGTGCTATTTTTTAAAGTTATGTCCCTTTTTAAAACTTATAATAACGTACAAATTATTTTAAACATGACACTAAAAACTGACACGTATCTACTCAAAAATTGAAATGATTGTTATTTCGCATACAAATTGCTTTAAACTAAGGTACTATCATTTAAATATTTTTTACTTATATATAATAATTTTTTTAATATTTATATTTATTATTATCATGTATCAGCTTATTATAATAGGGTTGTTTCGTAATTTTAGATAGAATAATTTTTAATACATCATTTTAATTTCAATGGAAGGAGCGTTATAATTTTTTTTCTTTTGTGTCGTTCAGCAGAAAAAAATTATTTAAAATTGAAGGCGGTAAAACACTTATTCAAATTGGTGTCATGTGTTTATCATGTGACTCAGAGGTTCTCATAATTATCTATCAATGTGACAATGAAAAACATGATAAAGAGGTTATGACACGGTCTGCTGTCAATTTTGACTATTTTGATTTGATACCTTTATTTTTTAAGGATTATGTGACAAAAGAAGATACCCTGTTGTAATATTTGGTTTAAGATTCAGTAGTCTGTTGAAGGAAAACAGTAAGTGCAATTATTAACACATTTCAAAATCGTACATATTTACGAATTGTTTCAGTAAACATGACTACATTTAAGCACTTTTTAAATTAATTCTTTATACACAAGTTTTGTTTTCAAATGTTTTTCCAAGGTTTATAGGAGGAGTTTATAGCGAGGAAGCTCAACACTGAATGAACCCAATCGTCTAATGATGATAAGGCCTCAAAGTAGGGCATTAGCCTATATGATATTTGGATACCGCCTAGCCGAGATGATTAGGAAATTAGGTTTCTTAGCAATTCGCTTGTACATGTTTCGTGCGAGGAAACTTTAAACATTGGGAGGCATATGCTTTTCCTGCATCAATACTGAGGATGGGCTGCACTACTGGTATCGTGTTAAACTGATGCAAGTAGCAATAAGATTTGTCCAAGAGAAGGATATCTAGAAGGATTCTAAGGGTTACATATTTACAGATTTTTACTATATTTTTACTGGCTTCTGGCAGCCAAGCGTTCAAAGCGACGTCACTTTTTGATCCTTCGATGTCGGCTTTGCAGGCCTTAAAATTTAATTATAAAGCACAAAAACTCGAAAAAGGTCCGTTTTTATATTTGAGAAATCACATAATTGCACATATAACCAATGCTAGTTCTTCCACGCTGATCTTGGGTCATGAGAATCCTGGAGCATGATCCTGAATGTCTCTAAATATTGGCTCCAGATGCTCAGAATTCAGCAGAAAAGGATGTAATTGTTTCTTCGTGCTGCATGTATAACTTCGAGAATTCTATCAGCGGATCTTATATAATGGTCTAAGCTACTATCGATAACCCTAAGAACTTTATTTAATTATGCAGTGTAATCTTGCTGCGTTAAATCCAGGCCTGCTTTATTCATTCTTCTAGTCAGTTGTATAAGTTTGGTCCCGAACCGTTCTTCTCTTTCATTCTGTTCCTATTTTTTTTATGGATTTTCTATAATTGCGCTCGAACAACATGATTCTGTTGTCCGAACAGGTAAGAGATGCTTGCTTCGAATCGATAAAGGGTTGCTTATTTCCATTTCAATGCGTTGTCTATATCCGGCATTTTTTATTGTATCTTTCGGGATTTTTGTCGCGTCAACTCGTATCTTCTCGTTGAAGGTTCTCAGGTATGTGCAAATTTTAATTGAGGTTGTAGTTCTAGATTATTTGTCTGCATTATTTTTCTAGAATCGAGAGGCAGCTTTCAGGGAGAGACTTTAATTTAAGCTTCCGGACCACCAAAAACTGGTGAGTCTTGTAGATATGGAGAAAGGTAATAATTCTCCACATGTTCGATGTCTGCTTCATTGATCCTAAGCTCTCGAAATAGATTGCGGTGCTACTGTTGAATGTTAGTATCCAGTGGGTAGCTTGTGCCTCCTAACATACCGTTGCTGCGAGAAGAGTCACGGATATCCCATTAGAAGCGAATGTGGTGTCCATTGTCGTATATTGAAACCTAAAATAGACTGACGTTTGATTTTCTTTATGAATGATTGTGAAGTCGAGCGCACGCTATCGAGATTGAAATTTTCACCGAACTGACGTATTATATACGAACAGGGTAAAAGGGAGCAATCGATGCCAATCGTAATAATAGTACGCATAGTGTTTCACATAAACAGACAACATGATGTGGCTCCTTTCTAAAGCTCCATTGGTTTGCCGTCCATAGCCAGAAGTTGCGAAAGGTTTGATGTTAAAAAACTTCTCAAGCTTCCTCATCAAATGGCTGAAGCAGCTACCTTCTTGTTCCGCAAGGATGCACTTAGATGCACCGTTTCAGGATATTAAGGTAGTCTCCATAGCCTGTGCGATGGCCGGGCCAAAAGTAGTGTTTGCTAATACGTTGGTATGTCTTCATAACGACCTTGTGTTCACTTACAAGACTGCCTTAATATTTGACAATGATCCTAGATCTTGCTTCCAGGGGAGGGGCTTTAATTTTTCCGTAGCAAAGGGTGATAATTATATCACCATCCCGCAAAATGTGGGAAAGTATTTCTGTCATTTTGTTTTGTTGGAGAGTTCCTAAGAGGTCTGCAGAGTTTGCCATACGGCAACTTATTCTTGCATAACAATTTCGGGCAATTCGAAGGTTTTGTAATCCCTGACTCACATTATTTCAGTGTATTTTATCGCTATGACAGGTGTTAACGACCATTTAGTACGTTTTATGTCAACCGGAAGGGGCAAACAGGACCCGGCGCTTTTTAGGACGACATTCCCAAAGGTCTTGCGGATCAAGACGATTGGTAGCTATCGGTAGTTTAGTGATTGAACTTGTAAGTTTGCAATCTGCTGCGATATAATGAGCACAATTATCGCGTTTGCACGTTAATGATTGTTTCCATTCATGGAGGATGTTAGTTTAATCTGTGCAGATTGTGACTGATCTTACATCCACGTGATCTGTCGGCGGTGGTAATTGCGGGGATAATATGGAATCGATATAAGGAACAATGGCTTCGACCATTAAAGTTGAAAAGGCAGTAGGGAAATTAGAATTATGGGTGGACATTGCTGGACACTCCTCTCGTCCGTATAAGTATGGACGGAAGTTTTCTACCGAATATAGTACTGCCAGACATTCCTTTTTTGTGTCCTCGTAATTTTTCTAGCGGTCATGCATAACCTTGGAGAATTAAGCAACGGGCATATCCATTTCTTCTTTCTCCTGAGGTAATACCGGTCCGCTTTTCACTAAGACATTTTTGCAATTTGCGAAAGATTTTTCTTTGTTTTAGTCGCCATTTTCATATAAAATTCTCTTTGAGAAGGTCAGATAGGGGCATTGCTATTTTCGCATGGACTTTTACAAACCTTCTATAATAGACCTTAACAGGCTAGTTCAGTCCTAAGAAAGTCACTCTTGTCGGACTGCAATTTTAAATTTGCTGCACGTTTCGGAATAGGTCACTATGTCGTCGAGGTAAATGAATGCCTTGGCTCCCTGCAGGCCCTTTAAGACTTGGTTATCACACGCTGGAATGCCGTTTGAGCGTTTTTAATTCTTATTTCTATTTGGAAATACTCGAAATGCCCAAGGGAAGTAGAGAGAGCGGTGTTCGCCCTATCGTCAAGGTGCATTTGAATCTGGTAATATCCACTTACCACATCAAACTCGGAAAATATTTGCGCCTTCCCTATATGTTGCAAAATATTCGTAATGTTGAACAAAGGATGATAATCGCTGATAACCTTCTCGTTAAGAGCTCGGAACTTGATCACAACTCGCCATTTTCGTATCCCACTGGCATCTATCTTCTTTAGGCCAATCTATAAGAGACAGTTGTACGGAAACTTGGAGTGTCCTATGATCTGGTTATTCAGTTGCTGATCAATCTGAATACCCACTTGTTCAGAACACTCGTGAAGATGAAGGGATTGCTTCCTTTTGATGACACTATCATCATACGAAGTAGGACTTCTTGCTCTTTTAATTTAATGTGAGAAAGATGTAAACCTTTTATCTGTTCCTCAACTCTTTCCTTGCAGCTTGAATTCCACTTTCATAATGGTTTTTCACTTTCTGAATTAAAATTTTCCTCGCTAGGAAATTTGGGAGAATCAGAAAATATTAACTCTTGGGCCGTGAATTTGATTTCAATGTATTCATTTCGCCTAGGTGTATCCCTCTCAGTTTCTGACTTTTTGGCAATTATCCCTCGGTGACATCTAGATTAGTGATGTCAATGGCAACTTGTTGCCGAGTCCTAGCTTTCATTTAGAAGATTCTTGCAAAGGATTTAGTTTCGTACCTAAGGGCGTTTCTAGTTTCACGTGACTCCTTATTCACAAAAGGGATTAAAGTTATGACTTTGTAGCCAATAACTAGCGTATTGTGTCTAATGGATAACTGTGCTTGCTCTTGACGCAAGTACGGTCTTCTTAGTATTCCATCAGCAAGTATGGAGGATTGAATTTGAACGGTATGAAAATTGATCGGTGTGTTCAAAACTGTTGAATCCACTATACTGAGGGTTTCTACCAGATGTTCAGTGATTCCTGCTATGGACAGTAATTCTCCGTCCTCAATTTTCATTGAATCTTGTAAGACACGAAATTGTACTAGATTAACGTCTGAAACCGGGTCGACGAGAAAACTAGCCTTTGGTTTTTTTTCGGGAGCATTTAATTCCACTACTAGTAAGTCTTACTTTTACCTGCGGCAAGTCTGCTGAAAGTTTAAATGCCCTGGGCTTATCGATAAAGACCTAGGAAGGGTAGCACTTGTTGCATAAAAGGAAGTATATACTGAAAGGTGTACATACACCCGTACTTGGGTTGAGGGACTGGAAAGGTTGGGAACTTCTGAAAAATTTAGAATTGGTTGGGAGAGCTCCACGTATTATTGAGGGAGGTATAGCGTGCTATTAGATGTTCACCTTATCTGCTTTACCTGATCTTTTACATGGTTAGGATTCTCTTTTGTCACCGTTTTCGCCATTTGCAGCAAATATGGGCTAGGTGAGCGGAGTCGCTCTGACGGAGGCTGCTTTTGCCTAGAAATATGAAAATCGGCAAATATCTTCGTCCTCTCTTGATATCTGATCCTGCCTGCTTTAAACCTTGCATACTCGAACGCCTCTTCAAGCATCTTTGGGGAGCAGGTGTCCACAAAAGTGAAAATCTCTTAAGTGAGGCCTCTGATGAATGCGTCACAGCACATTCCAAAACCGATTTCACAATTGTTTTGTTTTCATCCCCTTTCTTCCATTTGACTTCCAGAATATTCCTAGCACCGAACAAGAGACCTCTCAGTATGTCGTGGTAGTCGCTAATACACTCAATATCTTTCATTATAAAATTGACGATCGCATCCAAGCACCACTCGTATTTTTTATTGGTTCAAATTTTTTTTTAGGTGCGCGATAAGGGCATACAATTTATTGAACTATTTGTCAAGAACACTTTCGCTCGTAGTACCTCTCTGATTATCTCTCTCCTGTTCCTTCTGGTCCTGCCCTGTCCCTGTCCTTATCCTTAATCGGTCTTCTGAAACTTTCCTAATCCTGTTCTCATGATACACCCATGCAATTTAGAAGGAAAATATTACCATCATAAACCAAAGAAACGGGAAAGACAAAAACAACAACAGTGATGAAATCAGTACGATCAGAATGACTAGTATTATCTTTATAATTTATTATTTATTTATTTAATTATTATTAATTATTATTATATAAAAACATTTATGGATCTAAATGTTGTCACAGGCTTATACTGCTCAACATGTCGAAGGCATTTTTGGTTAGAGTTGGGTTTTTTTATTTGATAATTTTTTGCACGGGGCTGTCCCGGTATATATCATCAGCCACGGACTCATTTTTATAATGCAATCAAGTGATCTGAAGAGAGCAGTCTGCCCAGACATATTGGATAAAGCCTGGTTTTTACCACATCATTGACGATGGGGGGACCTACAGCATAAGGGGGGTTCCGAACCACCAGAACCCCGGTAAATGTACATTGAAAAATTTCCAGAGGTACCGGTTCAGGGATCGAACCCCGGACCTCTGATGTGAAGTCCGGGTGTCTGACCAACTGAGCCACCGAGGCTCTCTAGCCACCGAGGCTGTCAAGCCACCGAGGCTCTCGCCCACCGAGGCTATATTATTATTATAAAAAACATTCCAGTGTTGAAATTTTGTCACAGGCTTACACTGCCCAACATGTCGAAGGCATTTTTGGTTAGAGTTGGATTTTTTTATTTGATCATTTTTGCACGGGGCTGTCCCGGTATATATCATCAGTCGCGGACGCATTTTTATAATGCAATCAAGTGATCTGATGAGAGCAGTTTGCCCAGACATATTGGACAAAGCCTGGTTTTACCCCATTATTGACGGACTGGGTTGCAGTCAAGTACACGATGGGGGGACCTACAGCTTAAGGTGGGTTCCGAACCACCAGAGCCCCGGTAAAGGTACATTGAAAAATTTCTAGAGGTACCGGCTCAGGGATCGAACCCCGGACCTGATCAAAATGAAAAACCTGATCCTTGATAAAAATTATACCAATTTTTCACAGAAATAGGATAAATAATCATTTGTTTATGTGATTTGTTTAAATTAGAAACTTAGGTATTACTTAACATTAATAAAAACAAATTAAAATTAATATGAATTTATTTTAATTATTTGAATTATTTAAAATTATTTTGAATTCGTTTGATATCGTTTAAGAAACTTTTGAATTCCTTAACATTTTTTGAAATCTTTTTAATTTGGTTAATTTTTTGAATGCTTTTGTATATTTACACATTTTTCATTGTTAGCATTCTGTTGAATTCTTTGATTTTTTAAATTATTTAAATACAAATATTATTACTTCAAATAAAAGCAAAGTCCCAATACTAAAAAGTCATTGTAATTCATTGAATACTTTTTAATTCTTTGAATTTTTGAAATTCCTTTTAACTCTTTTGAATCCTTTGATTTCGTTTGATTTTTATGGTCTTCTATTTGCATTCTATTGAATTCTTTACAATCTGTTGCATTGTTTTCATGCGTGAATTTTTTTAATTCAAAAATTAAGGATTGCTTATCATTAATATTAAAAACTTAAAGATAGGGAGAGTTCGTTTTAATTGTTTAAATACGTTCGGATTTTGTGAATGTTTTTGGATTTTTTGAAATATTTTCAATACTTTTCAATTCTCTAAATTGTTTTGGATACGTTTAAAAGTCTTTAATTTGCAAATAAAGGATCACTTTTTACGCAAAAAAATTAAAGTGTAGAGTAAAGTGTAGAACATCTTTTTTTAATGATTATTTGAATTCTTTCAAATTATTTAAATTCTTTTTATTTCTTCGTCTTTAGAATTCTTTGAATTCAAAAATTAAGCATTGCTTAACCTTAATATTAACAACTTAAAATAACAAGGATTTCGTTTGAATTCTTGAAAACTATTCAGATTCTTTGAATTCTTTTGATTACGTTGGAATTAATTAAAACCTCTCGTATTCTTTGAATTCCTTTGAATTCTTTTGAATTCTTTGAACTCTTTTGAATTCTTTGAATTTTTTTCTTTTGAATTCTCTGGATTCTTTAAATTCTTGTAAATCATTTAACTCGTCTAAATTTGGTGTATTCTTTAGAATGATTTGCAATCTGTAGCACTGTTTTGGTGCTTTGGATTTTTTAAAACCTTTCAACTCAAAAATCAAGTATTACTTAACATTAATATTAACAACTTAAAATTACGAAGATTTCGTTTCAATTCTTTAAAACTATTTGGATTCTTTGAATTCTGTTGAATAATTTTGAATTTTCTTAAATCTTTTGAATCCGTTTGAAATTCATCAACATGCAAATAAAGAATCACTTATTGCTTCCCAAAAATTGCAGTATTTAACAGTAGATTTATCATTTTTGGCTGAAGGCAGCCGAGCAGGATTTGGTTACATGCATCAGCAGTATTTTTTATTTGGTTTTTTTATTATTACTGTTGGATTTCGGGTATAGCTTGGAGTTTTTTGATAAAGAATAGTGTAATATTTTTTAGTTTGAATTTTTTCGGCAGTACGTTGTTAACCAGCAAAAATTATTGACTTTTGACATATATAGTATATATGTCAAAAGTCAATAATTTATATATATATATATATATGCATACTTTTTTTTAGCTATTTTTCCATATTTTTTAGGGTGCGTGAGTTATTTTTTGGTAATTTTGGGAAGAAGGGGTTGTTCTTGAAAAATAATTTTTTGCACATTTTGATAGCCCAAAAAGGGCCAAAATTCTGGCGCTGCTGTTTTCTTTAATTTGCTCTAGTGAACATGTTGGCGGAAGGCACCTAAAACCGAAAAGTCCATTATTTGGAGAAAAATAAGAGAGGCAAAAATCGGTACTGGTGCCCAAGAAGAACCCAAACACCAAAATTCTGATATGCTTACATTTAGTTTAGGTGCATATTTAATTTTAAGGGTAGTTTTTAGAAGAAAGGTGTTGTTTTTTCAAATTTAATTTTTGCATTTTTGAAGAGCCCAAAGCAAGTCCAAAATTCTGGAGCTGTTGATTTTGTCAATTTTTTAATTTTTCTGTACTGGAGGTGCTAGCGGCTAGCACCTCCACCACCCAAAAGTCGGTTTTTTGAGAAAACTAAAAGAGCCCAAAAATCGGCATCGGTGCCGAAAAAAGCTCCAAAAGAGCTCAAAATTATGGCATAAATAAAATACTGAAGTTCCATTGTGGAGGTGCTAGCGGAACGCACCTAAAAATCCAGCTCTAACCCTATATGCCTTCAACATAGTGGGCTAAAGTTAAAAATGAGCTGTCTTATTTTTTTTCCATTTTTACAAAAGTAATTATATATACTAATAGTAATAATAATCATGAAATAGAATTGACGTTATAATAATGCCGGTAGGGAAAACTTTGCTATATGGGATCACTAAATTTTTTTAATTCTTTCAGAAGTTTTATAGAAAAATTATGAGGAATACGTCACTCTACGCCATACTTCCTTTAATATCTTTTCAAATATCATCATCTCTTTTGTCGCGCTTACAGTGTACTTTTTTCGTGCTCAAAGAGTAAGAAATTCCAGATAAAATCCTTAACTTTTAAAAAGATTCTAGTTAAATTCAGCAGAACTCATCTCAAATTATAAAAATCCGCCCGCCACTCAGGCAGTCTCATCGCACGTTGCACCCGCGACTCGCAAGTTTGAGCGCGTCTAGGGCGTGCGACTTTTGGCCATCGCGCTGAGTACTTGAGGGACCCGTTCATTTTTCGGAACGGTAAAAATTAAGAGAGGTAAAATTTCAGAATGGGTTCTAATACATAATGGTAAAACCTAAGAATAGCAAAAATTCGAAAAGAGCAATAAGTCGGAAATACAAAACTCTGAAAGGCATTACTTTGGAAACCAAAGAAGCGGAATGGGTAAAAAATCAGAAGCGTTAAAATTAGGAGGGTGAAAAATTAGGAATATGTGAATATACGGAGAGGATAAATTCGGAAAGTAGAAAAATTCGAAATTGTTAGTAAATGTACCTCTGAGCAGGTGTATAATTGTTTATTTATGGTAGCAAACAAATGTTTATCACAGTGAATTTAAATATCATATCATGATAAATTCATGTTGTACGTTGAAAATTGTTTTTAAATTATGTAATGATAAAAAATAATGATTTTTTCGTGAAAAATTTAAAATGACGAATAACATAAATTTATTATGGCATGCTATTCAAATTTACTGTGTTAAAAATTTGTATGCCACCATAAATAAAAAATTATAGACCTGCTGATAGCAACATTTATTTACTATTCCGATTTTTTCTACATTCCGAATTTTTCCTCTCCGTATATTTACTTATTCCTAATTGTTCACTTTCCTAGTTTTAACGTTTCCGAATTTTTAGCCATTCCCCTTCTTTGGTTTCCGAATAAACACCATTCAGAGTTTTGGATTTCTGATTTATTCCTTTTTCCGAATTTTTGGTATTCCTAAGTTTTATCATTATGTATTATAACCCATTCTGAAATTTTACCTTTCTTAAATTTTATCCGTTCCGGAAAATGAACGGGTCCTGTACTCGATCATATATTTGCCTCGGGCTGAACGCTCGGTCTTTTTACTTTCCCCACATTTTTGCACAGAGCTTTTAAAATTGAAGGTCAAAGCATGGACAACTGTAATTTGTAGTTAGTGTGAATTCTATTTTTTAAAAACTCCTTCGGCTTTATCGAACACAGTTTGATCAGGTATCTCGTGCTTCGCACTCGAATTTGTCCGGAATGCGAACTTTTCTTGATATAAAATGTATTTTATATTTCTTTTCATAGCTCGGTCTGTAACTGCTTATATAGATATTGTAAAATAAAGTACAAAATGAATTTTTTGTGATTACTTTCACATATGTTGTTTATTTTGCATTGATTTTTATTCTCAACTGTCCAGAAAAATGCATGCATTTAATAAATTTATATTGTGATTTTATTCTCGACTGTCCAGAAAAATGTATCCATTCAATAAATTTATATTGTGATCATTCATAATATGCACTTTTATGAAAAAGACGTTTTTTCATTGTCTGTTTTTTAATTTCAAAAAAAGTGCGCATTCCATAAAAATGAAAAGAATTTTAATATATATTTAATTGCATATAGTGATGTTTTTCCATAAATTTGTTTATTTTCACTGCTATTTTTAACGATTTTGACCAAAAATACTTATATTTAATGCGCATACATACCCTGCGTCGTTTCAAGAAAAAAGATTTTTTTATTCATTTTAAATGTATTTTTATAACAAAAGTTTGTATAGAATTTGTAGAAAATAATTTCTATCATTTAATTTTTTCTCGTCACCTGTGTGGTTTTTCCAAAATTTAATTTCTTATATTTTTAATGCTATTTTTAAGACTAAAGGAAAAACTACGCGTCCTATGAAAAAATTATTCCTAACCAAATTTGTAGTTTTTTTTGTGTAAGAAACATTTGTCTATTAAATTTTTTCATAGCTTGATTCGTTTTTCAAAAATTTAATTCTTTTTTTTTATTTTATTTTTAAGATTAAAGCAAATACTGCAGGTCCTATAAAAAGGTAATTGCTAACTGTAGATCTTTTTCAATGCAGAATTGTTGTCGAATTATCTTTTTTTGTACACTGCGTCGTTTTTCCACGAAAGAATTTTTTTCTGGTAATGTTTTTTATCGTGATTAAAACAAAAGCTACGCATCCTATCAAAACATTATTGATGACAAATTTGAAGCTCTTTTTTGGAAAAGCAAATTTCTTTGATACATTGTTTTCGTAGCTTGTGTCGTATGTCAAATTTCTTTTTTTTTATTTTTAAACCACCAATTCCTACGAAAATTATCGTTCTAAAAGATTAAAAATCTACAGACACATTCGCGAAACCCTGTTTTCCGGGTTCAGAAGGTCTCAAAACGTTCACATTTAGCAAAAACTGTTGGCAAAGGGGGGCGGGGGATGAAGTTAAACAATTAGAATACCTTCTGTAACGAGAATGTAAAAAACAATAATTTTGTTATTAAATATTTTCTTACCACTTGTGCAGTTTTTTATACATTTCAAAATATAGGCGAAAGATTTTGTTAAATAAAAATTTATTGTAACCAGGGTCATTAGGCAGACTCATTAGGGTCTGCACTATTTAACATAAGATAATCACGACACCGTTCAAAACTTCATCAAGCCCAATCTTATAATTTCATTCGATAACATTTATTATTTTAACAAATAGAACTTCAGAATTGGACATTTTACGAATATTATTATTTTTCTCCAAAGAAAAAACTTAAGAGAAGTCGCTATCTACTAGAATTATTGCTGATATATTTCAGGAACATGAATGATAGGTTTAAGACTTAGGCTAATTTTATACAAAATTAATATAAACAATTACTTTCATACGTGCTCAACCACAACCAAAAACTTTATCTGGATTAAAAATACCTGAATATCTTGGAAAAGTAGTATTAAGAATGGAAAATGAACATTAGGTAACAGTTACCACTATTATCAATATTCTAATAAAGAAATTGTGTTATTTTATTTTTTTCAAAGATGTTTTTCTCATCAACCAACTTTCAAATGAATTCCAAATTATAATCAATAGCTGCAAAAAATATAAAGCTTAAATATTTTTCTTGTTAATAACAATATTATGAATCAATAAAATTTTTCAGCGTTTTCCATCTAAAGAGATTTTTTTTGCATAATCATGTTGCAGTTTTCTAAGGGGTCATAAATCATCAAGAAAGTGTGGCAATACCTCGCTAGTGTTATTGTTATTAGCAATAAGAATAGTATAGCATAGTATAGCATAGTATAGCCAAATAACATCGCGAAATACTTTCTCCTTTAGATTTTGTTTCTGCGTCACAATTCTCGATTATTATTTGATAATAATTTAAATTCAGAATAACTGAGGAAGTTACTTAATTAAGTACTATTATCGAGATGTATTAAAATAATCATTACGAAAAAAACCGCTTATTCATACGTAAACTTGCTACAGATGACTGTTTATTTAAAATACTGTTAATAAAAATAACAATAGCGAGTTTTTTCCACACTTTCTTTATAATTTATAACCACTTAGAAAACTGCAACATGATTTAGCAGAAGAAATCCTTTTTTTCTGATGGGAAACGCTAAATTTTTTTATTTCTTTGTAATACTGTTATTAACAATAAAAATATATATCATTCAAATTTTTTGCAGCTATTTATTATAATTAAGAATTAATTTGAAAGTTGCTTGATGAGAAAAACATCTTAGAAAAAAATAAAATAACCCAATTTGTTTATTAGAATATTTATAATAATGGTGACTGTTAACTAATAGTTATTTTGCATTCTTAATACTACGTCTGCGAGATATTTAGGCATTTTTAATAAAGATCAAGTTTTTTGTTGTGGTTGTAATTGTAAATAATAGTAATTCTTTATATTAATTATTTATAACAATTGACATTGATCTTAAACCTGAAATTAATGTTCCTGCAGTATATCAGCAATAATTCTGGTAGATAGCGACTTCTCTTCAGTCATTTCTTCAGAGAATAATAATAATATTCGTAAAATGTTCTATTTTGACGTTCGGTTTGTTTAAATAATATATTTCACAGAGTGAAATTAAACAATCGGGCCTAATGACGTTCTGCAGGATTTAATTATGAGCATTATAAAAAAACATCAAAATTGGTAAAAAAATTGTAGTCTGTAGTAGATTATGAACAGTAAATTCCCGATTCCTTCACCGTCTGAACCACGATGACTCCCTCCGTGATAATCTGTAGGGCTATCAAAAAACAACATTTTTATTTTCTTGGCTGTTTTTCATATTGAACATTATTTATGTTACAATTTGTTTAGCACCACAGATATATGTACACAGAATTTATAAAAAAAACTAGTTTTAAAAATATAGAAAAAGATCTAAATTTTTGAATTTTTATCTAAAATGGTTGGCTAACGAACTTGACCTTCAGTTAAGCATACGGACAGAGTTCATCAAACACAGAGAAAGTTTTTAGCAGACAATTCAATTTTCAACAAATAAGTTAATTTTTAACCATAAGAGATGATTTTCTACCAAAAAATCTTGATTATCTATAGACAAAAAAAAACATGTTCAACAAACAATTAAATTTTCGACCAAAACATCAGACATTTCAAAAAACAGTTGAGCTTTAAATAATAGGGAATTTTGGATAAGAATTATGATTCTGTGTTGGAACATCAGAATTCCTTGTTGGGAATTCCTTTTCTCAATTGAGACAATTATATATGTTTACTGAAATTCGCTATCCCTCTGCCAGTGAAAAAAAATAATTTATAATTACTATTTCTAATGTTAGTATGGCTGTTTAAAGAAAGTTCAATCAGTGACTGATTAAGCTAAGAAGTTACTAAAACTTACTACTGTTCACGTAGAAAGAGACATGCATTCTATTGATTGTCACATTTTTAGTTGAAAAATGTATTTTCAACGAAGTAGTTATATTTTTAAAAATAGATGAATTTTCGATTAAAATGGTGAATATTCAAACAAAAAAATTAATTTTTAACAAAAGTGTTTAGCTTTTAACTGCAAGTAGATGAAATTTTAAGGAAAAAAGGTAAACGAAAAATGTGAAAAAAATATATATTAAAATTGGGAAATATTTCCTCTTCGAAATACTACCTCTATTATAAATCTACTTGAAGCACTTTTTTCTACATTCAGAAGAACAAAATTTTAAATTGTGACGAATTTTGACATGGAACAGAGATTTTTCAAACTCCTTTCTTCTAAATCACAGTTTTAATACTTCAAAAAATCCCTGTTCCAAGTGAAATTATATTTCTTTGACGAAACTCCCTCCTAAAATAAAAATTATAATTATTTTCACTCATATATCCTGCAACTGTAGGTAAAGTAGAAATTACTTTTCGAAACTGAGCAAAATTATTAAAATAATGAATATAATCAGTCAGCTGAATCATATTCAATCAGTCAGTCGCGATATAAGTATCAAAACAGGCTTTTAATTCTTCAGATATCCCATTTCTTTTATTATCTACCTGAAAAAAGAAATTTACTTAAAATACGGATAGTATATACAAATTCTGGATTTAAAAATTGAAAGTTTGCATTCTAGATTTCAGAGAAAAATGCTCAAATAAAATGCATCCAGTTTTCCAGTTTTTCCATTTTTTTCCAGTCAAGTTTTTCAATTTTCCCGGTTAACTAGAAGGAAATTTTTCATATGTGCGGCTAAACGAAAAACATTTATTTTAATGCATGTCGTTTATTCTAAACATCGTTCAACACAGGAGAGCCAAAAATCGAGAAATAAATCAATGATTAGAACAAATGCTTAAATTTCTCACTAAAAAATATCAGTTTGTAATAAAGAGTGGAATGGTTAAACTTATATCTGAAAAATTAAATTTTAACAAACAAAGCGGATTTTAAACAAAATAGTGACCTTTTTAACCTGATTGATGAATTTTCAACTAAAAGGACGAATGTTCAACTGGAATAGTTTAATTTTAAATAAAGAAGATTAGTTTTAAACTAAAACAATGAATCTTCAAATGAAACAGTTGCATTTTCAACAAAAAACAATTACATTTTAATAAAGAAGATAAATTCTCCATCAAAACTTAAATAATTAAATGCGCAGTTAAAAAATTAATGATTAACCAAACAAATGAATTTTTAATCACAACAATGGAATAAACAATTGGAATCAATTGATTTACTTTTCACAACGAAAAAAAATTTTCCAAAAACATTATTTTCGAGAAAAGAGATACATTTTTAAACAAAGTGATGAATTTTTAACTAAAATTTTAAATGTTTGTCTTCGAAATAGAGGAATTTTAGAACAGGAAGATAAATGTTCAATTAAAACAATAACTTCTTAACTAGAATAATTGAACTTTTGACCAAAAAGATAAATTTCCAGCACAGAAGATTCATTTTTACCAAAAAAGATGATTTTTCAACTCAAGAAGATATTTTTTTAACAAAAAATTCAATAATTAAATTTTGAGTCAAAAAAAAATGTTCAGTCGAAGAAATTAATTTTCAATTCAAATGATGAATCTCTAACAAAAAAAAAAAAATATTGACTAACGAATTTAACTTTCAGCAAAGTTTCAAAAAGATAATTTTACAAGAAAAAATTCGATTTTATAATAAATTATCGTGATTTTCAACGATATAGTCGAATTTTTAATTAAAAAAGACAAATTATCATCCAGATTGTTGAATTTTGAACTAGAATATATACATTTTTAGCCAAAAATGGACAATTAGATTTTCAACCAAAAAGATGAATCTTTATATAAAGTTATGAATATTCCACTTGAATAGTTGAATTATAGGTGTTGAAAATAGCGATTCATATCTGTATCATTTAATATGAGCTAAAGAATGCACGAAGTGAGTTTGGCTTTTAGCGGTCCTCGCTAGAATGTCTTTAATCTAAACTATGCGAATTTGATTTATACGATATGACTACGGGTACATGTTGCGTGAATCAGACCACCATGAAAACAGTCAATCGGCTGCAGATTATCGATGCGAGAGCATGATCCGATGTCGCGTTTAATTCTTCATATATAAGACGGCTCATTTTAAATCCGAATAAACTTGTATCATTTTACCGTAACTTTTTCACATAATTCTCTCTTTATTTTAACCTTTTGTAACAATAGGTTATGGGCCCAGTGCTACATTTCAAACAGTAGAGTCAGTGTAAAGTTACTGAAGTGTACACAAATATTTAAAAAAAAATTTTTTTTAATTGCTGAAGCGAAAGTGTATCACGTTCATCGCTTCAACGGACAAAATTACCAACTCTGGAAACGTCAAATGCAAATTTATATGGTGCAGAACAAACTGAAGAAGTATATCTAGGGATCGACTGCAGGACCTGCAGATGCAACAAAATGATCAGTATGTATAAGTGCTCTTAGATCAGTTCATAAATGCAAAAATGGATCAAAATGATTCAATGGCTGATCACATTGCAAAAGTTGTCTCGCTGGCGCAACGCCTGAGGGATATGAACATGGAACAACAGGCAGCAGTTTTTATAGCTAAAATTGTTTTCAACTTACCACCAAAATTTAATAATGTGCGTACAGCCTGGTACGCTGTTCCCCGTACTAGTTGAAAATTGACTGATCATTTAGTCAACGAAGAGTTCCTGCTGAAGATGCGAGAGTTGAATTTGTCAAAAGAAGTAAAAGACGAAGCATTCTACGCAAAAGGAAAACAAACTAAGCAGAAAGAAACCTCCACAAAAAGAAAAGGCTCGTGTTACTATTGTAAAAAGCCTGGTAATTGGGCACGTGTTTGTCGCAATAAGAAAAAGGCTAATAGCAATAGTGAGTCTTTGGTGGCACAACAGACAAAGGATCAAGATTTTCAAAAAGGTTCTGGAAGTGCGGCTGAATTTTTCAACGCCGAAACTTCATTGGCTCAAGTGAATGAAGACATATGGTTTGCTGATTCAGGTGCAACTGAGCATATGTCGTTCAGAAAAGAGTGGTTCAAAAATTTGAAGGGATTTTCAAATAATGAATATTCTGTTTTAGTGGAAGATGGTAATTCTCTCTGTGTGAAAGGAAAAGGTGACATTGAGGTGGAAGTGCAAAATGACTGTGGAAATCTCACAAAACACAAAATTGGAGATATTTTGTACGTGCCACATATCAAGAAAAATTTACTTTCAATAGGGCGTTCATCGGAAAAAGGTATGGAAATCATTTTCAAAGAAGGAGGTCAAAACGTTTCTTTTTATAAAAATAATCGACTGATAGTTGATGCAACGAGACACAATAAAAGACTTTACAGAATGAATTTTAAGCCAGTGGGAGTAGCTGAGACACATTTTGTAGAAACAAAAACCTTTGTAAAATGGAATGAGAGACTAGGTCACGTCAATTTTAAAACTTTCCTATTACTGACAGATTATTTTTCAAGGTACTGTTTTGTCTATTTTCTTAAAGAGAAAAATGAAGTTCTAAAGTGTTTGAAGGAATTTTATTCTGACGTTCAAGCTGATGGACACTATGTAAAAAGGTTGAGAACTGATTTTGGAATGGAATTCTGCATTGCACCTGCTAAAGAATTTTTATTATCTAAGGGAATTGAGCACGAAACAACTACTCCAAGGGCACCGAAACAGAATGGATTTATTGAAAGATAAAACAGGACGATTGTGGAATCTGCAAAATCTATGATACATTCAAGAAATTTGCCCTTATATTTGTGGATTGAAGCTACTGCAACGGCTGTTAACGTGAAAAATCGAACATCTACGGAAACGCTGAATGGGTTCACACCATTTGAAAAATGGTTTGGTGTAAAGCCATCAGTAGGCAACCTGAAAATTTTTGGCAGTAGGTGTTACGCACATGCTACGAAAGATCAAATAACCAAGTGGCAGGAAAATTCTGTGAAGTGTTTGATGGTAGGATATAATGAAGGAAGCAAAGCCTACCGTGTCTATGATCCAGCTACAAAAAGGTGCTACATTAGAAGAGATGTAATTTTTGATGAAAAGCTGAAACCTGAACCTTCTCATATGATTATCACGAATCAAGGAAAAGAAGAGAATGAAGAAGATATAACAGTCAGTGGGAGGTCAGAGGATGAATCGACACAAGTAGAAGCGAAGAAGACGTTCTGAAATAGCAGAGACATTTTTTGCTATATGTGAACTATAAACTGTACAAGAAACCTTGGATTCTGAAAATTCAAATCAGTGGAAGCAAGCCATCAACAAAGAATTGGAGTCCCTGAAAGAAAATGAAACATGGATTTTTGTTCCCAGACCTGAAAATGAAAATATTATTTCAAATCGGTGGATGTTCAAAAAGAAATACAAATCGAATGGAACAATTGACAAGTTCAAAGCTCGACTTATCATTCGGGGCTTCGCGCAAAAGGAAGGGATTGATTTCAAGGAAACCTTTGCTCCTGTCGTGAAGTATGGCACTATAAGGTTGGTGCTTTCAATTGCTACATCGGAAGATTTGGCAATGACTCAGTTCGACGTAAAAACTGCGTTTTTGTATGGAGAATTGGAGGAAAGAATTTATATGGAACAACCGGCTCGATTCAAAATACATGATCGCGTTTGTCAACTCGAAAAAAGTTTGTATGGACTCAAACAAGCCCCAAGGCAATGGAATAAAAAGATAACGGAATTTCTAAGTAATGGATTAGTTCAATCCAAATCCGATTCCTGTTTGTATTATTTGTTAAATGAAAAGGTAACTTTGTATTTGATTTTATATGTACATGACAGAATCGTTTCCTGTAGTGATGAAGCAAAAATGAATGATTTATTGTCTGAACTTGGTCGCATGTTTAAAATCAAATGTTTGAAAACTGAGTGTTTTGTCGAAATACGAATAGAGAGAGCGAGACAGGAATGCAAAATCTTTAAAATTGTATCAAAGTGCTTATGTTGAAAAGATTCTAACTAGGTTTAATCATGTTAATTGTACTCCGGCTTGCATTCCAGCTGATCCTAGTATTAAATTTACGAAAAAGGATGATTTAAACGAAGAAAAAGGGGGTTTGTTTCCTTACAGAGAGGCAATTGGTTCACTTATGTTTTTAATGGTAACGACAAGACCTGATTTAGCTTTTATAATCATTGTTTTGAGTCAGTTTGCAGAAAATCCAAATTCAAGTCATTGGGATGGAGTAAAACGAGTACTGAAATATTTGAAAGGCACTTCAAATCATGGTATTGTTTTTGGAAATACATCAAAAGACAATGTTTCAAAAGCATGTTGTGATTCTAATTGGGCCGGAGACTTAGATACGCGAAAAAGTACCACCGGGTGGATTTGTCTTTTAAATGATGTTTCTGTGACCTGGTTGACAAAGAAACAATCCACCGTTGCTACTTCATCGACAGAAGCTGAATTCATAGCTTTATGTTCTGTAACTAAAGAAGTTGTTTGGCTCCAGCTTATACTGACTGAATTAAATTGTACTCAAAATTTGCCTACAACTGTTTATTGTGATAATCAAGCGGCTATAGTATTAGTAAAGAATCCAGCTTCTTCTAAGCGATCCAAGCATATTGACACTCAATATCACTTTACCTCTGAGAAACCAAGAGTAGGGGAAATAAATGTAACTTATGTTAAAACAAGCGAACAATTAGCAGATCCACTTACAGAAGCTTTGTGTAAGCAAAAGTTTCAAAGTTTAATTTATGAAAGCGGAATTCGACGATAAGCGAAACATGTTTTATACAGATATTCATCGAGTGGGAGTGTTGAAAATAGCGTTTCATATCTGTATCATTTAATATGAGCTCAAGAATGTACGAAGTGCGTTTGGTATTTAGCGGTCCTCGCTTGGATCTCTTTAATGTAAACTATGCGAATATGATTCATACGATATGACTACGGGTAAGTGTTGCATGAACCAGACCACCATGAAAACAATCAGTCGGCTACAGATTACACAGCCACACAAAAAAAATTTTGCGGATCTGGTAACAAGACACACGTATTCCTATGTATTTTGGGGCGCTGAATTCAAATTCGGTATCAAAAATCACCTATCACGTCATGGTTGAACCATAACCTCAAAAAATGACGAAAAATCATGCACTGAGGCAAATAAATTTCAAAATAATGGCAGTGATTCAAAAACATGTCGACAACTGTGAAGGATCAACCCTTGCCTGATATCGACTTATTTAACATCACTTTACCCAACAGAAGCTGACCTCACCTAACCTGAATTAACAGAAATTTATTGAACTACACGTAAAGCTTTGGAAACATATTTTCCCAGTAGCAAATGTGTGCTGCATCGAATGGGTCAACTCGAGCCTAACCTAGAAATAAATCTAACCTAGCCTAATCTAACCTAACCTCACGAATCAAAATTAAACTGATTTCGTAACCACTTTTTGCTAGGATTATTTGCCTGTGTCTGTAACCAGGGCACCTCCACGTGATGACCGTGGGCAACGGATCCACATTGGCTGAGTCCCTGGGTAAACGGCCTTCATGCCACCATGGCAGACACACGTAAAAAGTGTATTGCGATGCAGGGGAAAACTGCAATATCGGCGTCTGGTCAGGTTGGGAAAGCGGGCTCTCCGACGTCGTCATCATGCAACCGTAGCTCTTCATCAATGGATAACTTTGTTGGTGTAGAGTCTCATGCAACAACGAAAAAAACCGCGAACATTTCTCAATTGCATGCCTGCAAGAATACCTCAGATTCATTCTGTTACATTTTCAGTAAATATGAAGTCAGCAGTTTGCGAAAGTCAATCGACGAGGAAGTGAAAAGTCTTTACGAAAGTGTTTCGACTGTAAATTTCTGCACCAAGAAACAAAATGGGTTCCTCACGTCATTTGCAATTCCTGCAGACTTATGTTGTATCGTCTAAAAAATTCAAACAACGAAAAGTACCGCAAGTACTCTACATCAACCACATGGGAAAAACCCGTTATTGCGAAGGACTGCTACTTTTGCATGAATTCCGTCAAAGGGTTCAACGCCAAAAATAAAAATAACATTTCGTACATTAATGTGTGCACAGTCACAAGAGCAATTGAAATCAATAAAAATGCACGCCATACTGATTTAAGCTCTTTAGAAGATGATAGAATGGAAGTTGAAACTCAACGTCATGGAGACGGTAGTGAAACCAGTGATCGAACAGAAAATATTTCTGATGATTCCGATGAAAATGACGAAAAAGATGACGAATATGGCGTGCATAAAATGAAATTGAAGGTTCCAATATTAGTGTCGCAACTAGAACTAAATGATTTTATTAGAGATCTTGGATTACCGAAACACAGCGCTGAATTTGCCGCTTCATTTCTAAAAAGAAGAAATCTTCTAGAGACAAAGACAAAAGTTTCATTCTATCGCGACAGGGACAAAGAATTCAAAAAGTTTTTCGTGAAAAACGAAGAGACGTCCTTTGTGCACTGCACTGACGTTAACGAACTAATGAACCACTTGAAGAAAAATGTGTACAGAGACGAAGAATGGCGACTTTTCATTGATTCGTCAAAACGCAGCATTAGGGCTGTTTTTTACTGCAATGTTAAAATGCTTCTTGAAGAAGTTAATTACACGAATCACAAATGGCAAATATGTGGTGATCTCAAAATCATAATAATGATATTAGGCCAACAATCGGGTTTCACGAGAGAGCTATGCTTTATATGCCTGTGGAATAGCAGAGATTGAGCCAATCATTACAGCAAAAAACATTGGCCTTTAAGAGATTCATTTAAACCTGGTTCTCATAATATCATCAACCAAAGCCTCGTTGATCCAGAAAAAATTTTACTACCACCCCTTCACATAAAGCTTGGGCTCATGAAGCAATTTGTCAAGGCGTTAGACAAAGATTGATTGATGAAAATTGAAATGGACGCTTGGGAAAGTTTTAAAGCAGTAAACGCAAATTTGCTCGGTAACAAAAAAAGTCCAGACTACGAGAATATTGTTGCGAAAATGCTAAGAAACTACAAAAAGTTAGGCTGCTTGATGAATTTAAGACTTCACCTTCTAGATTCCTATCTGGATAAGTTTCCAGAAAATGTTGGTAATTTCAGCGAACAACAAGGGGAATGTTTTCATCAAGACATAAAAGTGATGTAACAACGATATCAGGGTAGGTGGGACGAGGTCATGATGGCTGATTTTAGCTGGATGTTGAAAAGGGAAACGAATGTAGGTCTTAAACGTAAGCGTAACCCTTTGCATCGTTCCTTCGAAGAAAAAAGGACACGTTATAGCAGGCAGAAAATAGACTGAAGTAGGTCTATAAATCAATTGAATTACGATAAAGAGCAACATAAAATGTAAACACGAAAGATAGTGTAAATATATCCGTTAAGTCTAAGAAAAGCAGAGAGAGAAAAATTTTGAATAAAACTCTTATTCATTTGCATGTTTAAGTTACAGTTCTACATTTTAATTGATACAAACATTGTTAGGTCAATTGAAATGGGGTCAATTCTACTTGTAGTTCTAAGTTTCTTCAAATGAGTAATGTGCGTCTAAATTTTTAACCACCTGTAGTACAATAAAATGAATTTTATTGTATTACAACGGGAACACTTAAGTTAAGTTGTGTTGCGTTAAACAAAAGTTTCTTAGGTTAGGATAGGTTAAACCTCTATGTAGGTTAAGCCGAAGCTGAATGAAAAGGTACCGCAAACACAACGGGACAACACAATTAGTTTAATTGTGTTACGTGAAGTTGAGTTAGGTTAGGTTAGGTTAGGTCAGGTTTTTTTAGGTTAGCATAGGTTTGACCTCTTTGCAGGTTAAGCCCAAGCTGATTCAAACGGTACCGCAAACACAACGGGACAACACAATCAGTTTAATTGTGTTTCGTGAGGTTAGGTTAGGTTCGGTTAGGCTAGGTTAGATTTATTTCTAGGTTAGGCTCGAGTTGACCCATTCGATGTAGCACACATTTGCTACTGGGAAAATATGCTTCCAGAGCTTTACGTGTAGTTCAATAAATTTCTGTTAATTCAGGTTAGGTGAGGTCAGGTTCTGTTGGGTAAAGTCATGCATTATTTTGAAATTTATTTGCCTCAGTGCTTGATTTTTTGTCATTTTTTGAGATTATGGCTCAACCATGACGTGATGGATGATTTTTGATACCGAATTTGAATTCAGCGCCCCAAAATCCATAGGAATACGTGTGTCTTGTTACCAGATCCGCACACTTTTTTTTGTGTGGCTGTGTTATCGATGCGAGAGCATGATCCGATGTCGCGTTTAATTCTTCATGTATAAGACTGCTCATTTTAAATTGGAATAAACTTGTTATTATTTTACCGTAATTTTTCCACTTGATTCTCTTTTTATTTTAACCTTTTGTAACAATAATAGGTATATACCAAAAATATGAACTTTTAACTATAAAGAACAATTTGCTACAAAAAAAAAGAAATTTTTTTACAGATTACTCATAGTTTGAAACAAATAGTTCAATTTCTGGATAAAAAATATCCATTTCGAACCAAATAGTTGATTTTTATTTTTTTTTAAATACAATTTCGACCAAAAATATATGTAAGTTACATTTTCTGGTAAGAATGTAACTATTTCCGAACAAAATAACAGCTCCGATTACAGAATAGGGGCGTCACCAATTTTGTAGCTGGAAAAAAGGTTTTTTTTGTGAACAAAAATATAATTTCCACTCAAAAAAGAAACAAATTTTCAACAAAATATTTAAATTTTCGGCAAAAAATTCTTTTTTCTCTGGAAGAAAAAACAAGTTTTCCATCAAATAGCTCATTTTTCAATCAAGGAAATGAATTTTTATAAAGATAATAAATTTTCTATGTCAAAAATAAATTTGTATATGTTTTATATTTTAATTTATAGAATGAGATTAACTGAAAAGAAATTATTTTCTATAAAAAAAACGTCGATTTTACTACCAAAAAAGTAGTTTTTTTTTAATACGTGAAGTTTCAATTAAAAAAGACAAACTTACATACTTATTGTTAAATTTTGAATTAGAAAAGATCAATTTTCCAGCCAAAGTGGGACGATTAAATGGACAATAGAAAAAAATAACTTGCAACCAAACTGATGATTTTTTTCAACTAAAATTTTGAATCTTAAACTGGAATAGTTGAATTTTGCACCTTCCAAAAAAATTAATTTTCAACAAATAATATTAATTCTCTACAAAAAAGGTGATTTTTCTACAAATTGCAATTTAAAAAAATTTAAGTTTTATATAAAGAATATCAATTTTCAACCAAATAGATGAATTTTCATCCAAAACAGATAAAATTTCAATAAAAAATAGAATAGTTGTATTTTCCGTTAAAAGTCTAGTTCTTACCAACAACAAAAAAGGTCCTACTTCTACCTTAAAAGCTACTTGAAGCACTTTCTTTTTCGAAAATTTGGATCAAGGCAAATTTAAATTGTGACGAATTTTGACTTGGAACAGAGATTTTTCAAACTCCTTTCTTCTAAATGACAGTCTTAATTCTTTTAAAAAAATTCCCGTTCGCTAAACGCAAAATATTTATTTTAATTGATGAAGTTCATTATAAATATCATTAAACACAACAGAGACAAAAATTGAAAAATAAGTGAATTTAGCAAACAAATACTTCATTCACCAGCGATTCCAAAATTAAATACCCCAAACTGTTAAAATAAAAATGTTAAAAATAGCAATATTTAACAATTCAGATATTTACTATATATTCCATTACTTGTGGAACAGAAAAAATTTGGTCAAAATATTTGTTTTTAGGTTATTTTTCAGCAATGTTTGTTCAGGGCATCAAGTGACCCAAACTACCTATGATTATTATGGTATTTTTGTGGACTTGTCTTAACTAGTAAAAGTACTAGATTATTAATGTAAAATATTTAATGATAAATGCAATTATTTGTCTGCTTATTCATATAGAATACAGAAAAATTGTTTGGTTTGCAATTCATATTTATGAACTTCTAAGATTCGGTATGAGTGATCTCATCCGTTACCAAAATAATAGAAAAGTTTCCTTTTTTTTAGTATGTACTAAAAGATGAAAAATTTGAGATCTAAAGTTAGTTTGAGATAATAGCCATCATAGTTAATTTAAAAATGTTTATAATACTGGGAGAATATAAAAAAAGTGGTAAGGGATGGAACATAGAAGGGTGTTAACGGATTGGATATTGGAATTTCAAAGCCTTTCGTCTAACCATTACCCTAATGACGGCGCTTAAGAGATTCTAAATTTGCATTGTGAACTCTGCAGAAGAGAAGCGACAGAATTTTGAAATTACTTCAAATCTTTTGTATTTAAAGTGGTTTATAAATGCTTAATAACTTGAATGACAGGGGTATTCTTAACTATCATAATTCGGTCAGATTCTACTTAGAGGATTCAAGGAACATCGTACGTATTAAATTAAATACACTATTTCTAATAAGTTAATCTATTTTCAAAGGGATTGATACCTATTTAACAGTACATATTAAGTTTACGAATGCCATAACTCTGTTAGTAAGCTGATACAAACTATCTAGTTTCTTTTTGAACTCAGTGAAGTTGTGAAATTATTATTGTTCGTTGTTCTGACCTTATTTCGTCCATATTTTGGTAAGTTATAAACACATTTATCATACTGTGATTTACATAAATGTAAACATATTATCATCTAATTTTCTGACTAGACTATTTTACTGAAACTTAAAATATAATTTGTGGACTTTTTTTACAGATAATGGCATCAGTTCCTAAAAAATAGCAGATGGCCAAATTCGCCAAAGATTATTATATTGTTGCGAAAAAATGTAAAAACGACCGTTTTTTATATACTGACTGAACATACCTTAGAGAATCAGAAATTTCTTTTTGCGAGGTGGAATAATATTTTAAAAGTGCAAGTGACACTCAAAGAATGCAAGACTGTCTTAGGCTTAAGCGCATTCCATCATTTTTAAAAATTGGACAATTATCGTATTGTTGTTGGGCAAACTTCAATGTCTACACTGCATGAACTCACAATTTTCCCTTGTGGACCCGAAATATATTTCATGCACCTTACAACACATATACGTTTAAAATAGAGCGATATGTAAGGGAGAGTGGGGATAGGTGGATCAGATTTTGTCTTTCTTGTCATATTTTCTACAAAAATGTAAATTAATCTTTTTTTTTACATTAATGTGAAAGTTATACTATTTGTTTATAATTTCCAAAATGATTTACAGTGAAATATATTCATTCATAATTGTTATTAATCGTTAACTTTTTAGTGTCATTTGACCCAAGTATCCCCACCCGTGGAGATACTTGGATCAACCTGTGGGGATAGTTGGATCACTCTGAAAAGTGTACAGTTTTTTGGACAATTTACCTGAATTCGCACAATAAAATGAATTAGAAGATATTAAAAAAAAAATTAATTTTTTTATGTGATAAAGCATTCTTCACTTAGGGATACATATATAAGTATGTAAAAACAGTCAAAACACTTAACCAGGCACTTGACTTAGTCCGTGGCTGCTGATAAATCACCAAGTAAAAGGACCCGAGATAAATTTTTCAAGATATATATAATAATTATTATTATAATGATAAAATTAACAATAATTATAATAATATTAGTAAAAAACAATAAAAATAAAAATAATAAATATTATAATGACAATAATAATTAAAATATAATAATAATTATAATATTAATAATAACGTTACAATCTTTATAACCATAATAATATCACTAACAATAATAATAACAAAAACAAACGTTTTTCCGCTGAGTGACTTTTCGGTCGTTCAGGCCCATCTCTTTCTAGTTAACTACTGATCCACGTATCCCCACAAAAAATTATCCATCTATCCCCACAGAACATTAGTTAATTGTAATGACTCTGATAATAAAAGGGTAAAACATAACCTTAAAAGTTGTGCACAAATTAATAGTAACGTGAATGTACTTACGTCAAGTATACTGTTTATGGATACAGGCACGACGAAAAAGAACAATACACTAATTCTGAAAAAGTAGCAAGTTACGAATTAAACGATTTCATTCGCAAAAATTTTCCATCATACATAACAACAACAAACGTTGCAGGTTTCTGCTTCCTAGGATAAAGTTAGGTCATAGGTAGGACTGTAAAACAATATCAAAGTAACGCGAAAACCGCTAGTGGTTTCAAAAATATCCCTAGTGATCCACTTATCCCCACTCTCCCCTACTCGGAAAGTGATTTTGAAGATTAAATAAAAAAGTAGTGTGATATTAGTATTTATTTTATAGATATAGATGTTGATAAGAATGTACGTGGAAACTTCCTGATCGCACATGTCCCATCCGTTACCTTGCTATGTCCCATCCGTTACCTAAGAGAAGAACTTTATCCAAAATTATAATTCACAAATTTTCGAACTTGACATATATAAAAAGAAAACTTCAACAGGCAAATCCATTTAAAAAAAATTGGTTTTATGACTATTATCAATTTGCAGAGTTCTGATTGAAAGAAAAAGTGAGTCCCGTACGAGTCTCATCCGTTACCCTCTTTTTCGTTTTATAGCATGAAAATTATCGACTTCTATAGAATTTTAGAATCTGGAAAATTACAAGTTCATACATCTTTGTACAGATAGCGTAGCTTAAACAAGATATAGTTGTTTTAAATAAGGATATTTCAAGTTTTTATGCGTGCAAATGTCCCATCCGTTACTTTTGAATGGCCATTACCTGCTAAAAAATATCAGGTCATAATAAAAAATTAAATAGTTAATTTTTTAGTTGAAAAAAAAAACATTTTTTACAAATCAAACGAATTTTCAACAAAAGAGTCAATTTTTCAACCTGAGTGATGAATTTTTAACTAAAAATTAAGAATCTTTAACTGCAATAGTTGAATTTTAAGAAAAATAGAAGAGTTTTTAATTAAAATAGTGCATTTTGACTGAAACAGTTGTATTTCTAACCACGACAAATTAATTATTATTTAAAAAGATAAATTGCTCATCAAAACTTAAATAATTAAATTTTAAGTTAGAAAAATTAGTGATCAAACGAACAAATGATTTTTTGATCAGAACTATGGAATAATTACAAAATTTCAAACAAAATTACTTTCAAGAAAGGAGTTACATTTTAAGCATTGTGATGAATTTCTAAGTAAAATTTTAAATCTTTCTCTTTGGAGTAGTTGAATTTTAAAGCAGGAAGATGGATTTTCAATTAGAACGATTAATTTTTCACTAAAATGATTCAATTTTTGACCAAAAAGATGAATTTCCAACTCAAAAGATTCATTTCTATAATAAAAAAGATGAATTTTTAACGAAAAAAAATTTTTTAAACAAAAAATTGAAATAAATTAATTTTAAAACAAACAAAAAAATGTTCAACCGAAGAAATGAATTTTTATTAAAAATGAAATATTACTTTTTAAGCAAAGAGTTTAACTTTCAACCAAGTTTCAAAAAGATAATTTTACAAGAAAAAAATTCAATTTTTTAATAAGCTGTTGAATTTTGAGTTCGAAAATACAAATTTTTGAGAAAAATTGACAATTATATTTTCAGCTCAAGAAATTAATTTTTAACAAAATTGACGAATTTTCAACCAGAATCTTAAACTGGAATAGTTAAATTAGATATACCAAAAATATAAATTTTCAACCATAAAGAAAAGGTAGAGTCAACATGACCGGCGCCGGCAACATTGTGAGTTGCCGGAACCGACAAGATTGTTGGTTGCCGGCTAGTTTTCGCGAAGAGAAAAATACGAAACAAAAGCGAATTACGTATATAGTCATGCAAATACCTGAAAACATAAATTTCCATAGCAAAATTGATACAAATCGTGTTTGTAGAAAGAAAAATGGAAATACACGATACTCGAAATGAGTTAGGGTTCTGTTCATATTCTAGGAGTGATATGAAATACGAGTGGGACTGCTGGATAGGTATGAGGTTTTGAATGGGGGTGGACGTCACCGAATGCACACTCTCTTCAAAAAGTGGTATAAAAAAACGCATAAAAAAAGTTTCTATTTAAAAAATAGTTTTCAACAAAGAACTTACTAGCCTCGCCACAAGATGTTTGTAAGAGTTAGGGGCCAACATTATTCATGTGACTAATCACAGGGGTGCCTTCCCGCCCCCATATGTCGTTGAAAAAGAGGTAATTCTTTTTAAGTTTTAACACTGAAAATTATATTTGCACACTTCTAACCTCCGAATTTCGACAGCGCATTGTAATCGCGTGTTTGCAACCGATCGACAGCAACCGGCAGCGTTCGGTTTCACTCGTGTCACTTCGATGACCTTCGCCAATCTTCGTATATTAAAGTTACTAAACAAGATAAGTGATCAGAGAAAGAGAGAGGTCAATAGTCGAGGAACTGAATACTG
Source organism: Belonocnema kinseyi (assembly GCF_010883055.1). Taxonomy (NCBI): domain Eukaryota; kingdom Metazoa; phylum Arthropoda; class Insecta; order Hymenoptera; family Cynipidae; genus Belonocnema; species Belonocnema kinseyi. Next base: position 31,458,329 of record NC_046659.1, on the reverse strand, counting down.
GTGCCCCCGTTGCAGACAAATTTGGATGCATCATTTCATTTCTTAACAGTATCAGAATGTACACTCGGAGCCCTGGGGCGCAGGGCTGAAATAAATGTTTGGGTTCCCGCAGAAATAGGTCACAGAACGGGCTTCGTAACCTTATTGTACCTGATATTTGAAAAATGTATGAGAAGATGAAAGCTTCCTAGAGGCAGGCATTTAAAAAAATCGCAAAAAACCGGGAATTTGTGTAAAAACAAACTGTAAAAATAATCAGGGCTGTCCGCAGTCACTGCTGGTAACTTTTTTCTCAAATCACTTCTTTAGTCACTTTTTAAAATAAACAGATCACATAAGACACTTTTCTTTAAATAAATATTTCAATTCAAGACTATACCTATTTCTGAGTTATCTTGAATTCTTTTAAAATAAATTCAATAAATTGAAGGGATTTAAAGGACTGCATGCTATATTTAAAACACCTAAGGCATTTTCAAGAGCTTGTAGTTGAAAATATTTTTAGAAATTTTAATATATTCCAAAGAATTATTAAATAATTTCAATAATTTGAAGGGATTTTAAAACCTTTGAAATATATTAGTATACATTTTCTGGAATTTCAGAAGATATGGGAAGATGGAATATATGGATAGTTTTACAGGACCTATAAGGTTTTAGAATATATTATAAATTTGCATGTATTTTTATACATTTTACAGGAATTCACTTGCATTTTCCTACTAATTATCTAATTGATCCTGAGGGTCAATTGTGGGTCCGGATGCAATAAGGGCACATACAATTTTTTCGTGCGAAAACGAAGTCCCCTGGAGGCTTTAGAAAAAATTTTCGAATTTTAATTTTCA
>NC_046659.1:31452862-31457381 GCF_010883055.1 Belonocnema kinseyi | reverse complement strand
AAATTAAAATTCGAAAATTTTTTCTAAAGCCTCCAGGGGACTTCGTTTTCGCACGAAAAAATTTTATGTGCCCTTATTGCATCCGGACCCACAATTGATAGAGTGTTCCAATAATTATTTCAAATCTCATGGTATTTTTACAATCTTTGAAAAGTTTCAAACGATTCTGACGGATTTTAAATATTTTATAATAATTTAAAATATTACAAAGAAATTTTTAATTTATTTTAGTAATTTCATGAGATTTAAGACTATTTTTTAAATATTCGAGGATATTGTAAAAGACTCCTAGGCATTTTCAACAGTTTAAAATTTTTTCAATGGATTTCAAAAGATATCGAAGGATTTAACTACTTAAAGAAATTTTAAACAATTCGCATAAATTTTTATATTTATTTCAAAATCTTGAAGGGATTTCAAAGCTTTGGAAGTATTTTAGAATATTAAAAAAAATTATCAGGCATTTTCGAGAGACTTAAACATTTACAAAGTATTTACAAAGTATTTTCAAAATTTTTAATAATTTGAAGGGATTTAAAAAAATGTGCATGCTGTTGTAAAAAAATTTGTAGAATTTCCTTATTTCCTCATTAAATGGAAAATTAAAGTACAAAGTTTTATAACCAACATTCAAATCAAACCCATATATTATGCTAAGCAGGTTTTTTCGAAATCTCATTTTCTTATACAATAATTTTTGTTATTGTTTAATAAAGTTTCAGATAAAAATACAGTAGACATTTTGAAGTACATGAATAGGTTTTTTAACCTGATAACATTGGTATTTCTTGATATTATTATTTAATGAAAACAAAATATTTTTTTACAATATTTAGCACAGGATAAAATCTGTCAGACTGTCATATAGCAATCTTAAATTGTTATTTCTTCGCGAAAGGATACATTTTGGGATGAAACAATTTTTATTGATTTTTATAGAGCTTAAACATATAGATTAATTGTATAAAAATCCCGCGGAAAAATTAAAAATAATTTTACGAAAATACCTTGAAAAAACATAATATTTAAATTTTGATTCAAACGACTCAAAATACAAGAAAAAGTATCGAAAAGGAATTATAACTTTTGAAAGTCCTAAATAATTTCATTTTTACCAATTTTGTTTAGGAATTGAATATTTAGTTAGATTTTATGAAAATATGGTGGAAAAATAGAAAATTCAAATTTCGTTCTGAACGATTGAAAATGCAGGGGCAAAATCTCTAAAAGAATTATAATTTTTGAAAAGTCCTACAAATTTTTTTTTTACTTTTTGCTAGTGTTTGACAATGTAGTTTCATTTTACAAAAATACCGTGGAAAAATATAAGATTTAAATTTCGGATTCAAACGATTCAAAATACGTGGAAAAATTTCAGGAAGGAATTCTAACTTTTGAAAAGTCCTAAATAATTTTATTCTAACAATTTGATTCTAACCATTTTTTATAGAACTCGACATTTAAGTTGAATTTCACGAAAACACACTGGACAAATGGAAATTTCAAATTTTAATCCAAACATTTCAAATACGTTGAAAAATCTCAAAAAGAAATTAAAACTTTTGAAAAGTCCTGGATAGTAATTTTATTTTGACAGCTTTTTAATGATTTGACAATTTAGTTCAATTTCAAGAAAATAACGTAGAAAATTTAAAATTGGAAATTTTGATCCAACGATTCAACGTATGGGAAAAAATTTCAAAGAGGAATCCTACCTTTTAAAAGTCCTAAAAAATTTTATTTCATAAGTTGTTGATTCGGCTTGACAATTTAGTTTAGTTTTACGAAAATACCGTGCAAATTAGAAAATTCAAATTTCTATCCAAATGATTCAATATACACGAAAAAATTTTTAAAAAGGAGTTATAATTTTTTAAAAGTCCTGAATGATTATATTTTAACCGTTTTGTTATTGGGCTTGATAATTTATTTTAATTTTACGAACATAAAATGGAAACATAGAACATTTAAATTTTGGATACAAACGATTCAAAATACGTGCTAAAATCTCAAAAAGAAATTGTAAGTTTCGAATTCGGTTTAATTTTACGAAAACAAAGTGGAAAAATTAAAATTGCAAATTTTAATCCAAACGTTTCAAAACACGTAGAAAAGTCTCAAAAAGGAATTTTATAACTTTTGAAAAGTCCTAAATAATAATTTTATTTTAACCATTTTTTTTTTTGACAATTCAGTTTAATTTTTCGAAAATACCCTGGCATATTGAAAACTCAAATTTTGTCCAAACGATTCAAAATACAGGACAAAATCTCAAGAAAGGAATGATAAATTTTGAAAAGTCCTGCAAAATTTTATTTTATCCATTTTTTGGTAGGGATTGTCATTTTAGTATAACTTATAGAAAATACTATGGTAAAGTAGAAAATTGAAATTTCGAGCTAAATGTATCAAAATACAGGATAAACTCTCAAAAAGGAATAATTATTACTTATAAAAACTCCAAAAAAATTTTCCTTCGACCTTTTTTTTATTAGAAAAAAATGAGATAGCAAATTTTTGATTAAAATCATTTTGATTCTTACCTTCACTCCCAACAAGTTTTGTAATGCCTGACATTGCATTTTAAAATCTATTTCTAACATTTCAAACTAGTGGGGCCAACATCTTCAGAATGAATTTATGTAGTTCGATTTTAAAATATCATATGGAACTTTACTATTCAAATTTAACAACTGTGAAAAATTCATCAACATAAATATTTTAATTTCTAATAGTTATTTCGGATGTTACTGTGAACTTGCAACTATTTCCCCGTTATTGATGCAGTGACTAGAAACTGACCACTAAGCTTCTGTAACTTGGCGCTGACATCCATTTCCACACATGCTTTTTCCGCTATGAGATAAACCACTTCTGCTATCTCGTCACCTCGCTTCTTTACTACATTTTAATTAATTCCGTTCAATTGGAAATAATATTTTGTTAATTTTTATAAAATATATACGTAGTGAATCACTGATTTCTTCTTTTTTTGGTCAAGTGAAAATGCACCAGACACTCACAATTAGTGATTGAAAATGCCATGTGGTCAGCTGTCACCATCAAATAATTTAACCCTACACGGATCCTGCGGTAGGCGAATGTGCCCCACGCGAAATTCAATTAATTCTCCTGTTCAAATATCTCTGACTTTTTGGTGCAGACCCTAACCATAATTCAGTTCGACTATCCTAGAGTGCGGTGAAGTGGTTGATGTTGCCGGTTGTTCACTGTCTGTCAAGTAAAAAGCAAATACTAAGCGCTTGGGGTACATTTATCCCCCAGAGGATCCGTTACGTTCGAGTTTCGTGACGGTAAGTCAATTTCATATTTTCATGTAAATGAACGCATTTGACGTATATTTACAGTATATCATGGTATTTTAAGGTTTCGAATTGATTTTTTGTAATTTAAGTTAAAATTATATGTAAAAATTACTAAAAATGTGATATATATCATTCTAAAGTTGTTTTCTTTAATCTTACTCATACAGTGCTCATAAATTCTAATAATAAATCAATTAATAAATAATATATAATATAATATAATATAATAATACATGGAAAGAGAGAGAAGTTGCAACCGACCTGTGTGTGACGAACATAGGGCGGTCTTGTGCAACCTTTTTACCGAAGTAGATTAAACTTATTTAATGGAAAATTTATTGCAATTAATTGTTAATTGTTACAAGTTTGAAAATAAAAATATTTTTTTTTAGAAACGGCTTCTTTTTTTAATTCCGATTAATTTTTCCTATCTTTCAAACCTACTAGCCGCTTTTTCATTAAAAAAAGCTTTTTCTTAATTTTTTTAACTTTATTTAAATGAAACCATCTTATTGTGCATCAAAAGCAAAGAGATTGACCTATTATATATTCAAATTATTTATAATAATAAGCATTCTTCCCGCGCTTATGATATTCCTCATTTTTTTAAATTTTCTAACTTCGAATGTTCAAATAAATATACTTTTTGAAAGGAACCTAATTATAAGCTACACCAGCTTAAAGCACAATTCTCGATTTTTATTTCTTTAAACATTCTTTTCCAACATTTGAAATGCATTGAAACAGGATGTTATATACACCAATCTCTCCGACATTAAAAAATGAAGAGAGTGGTGTATACTAACATCTGATGCCGATGAAAGGAAATGATTGTGCACAAGAAATCCAAATGGAGGACATTTGTCACCCACAGGAGCCGGTGAGGGCAAAAAAATGTATAGGATCCGTCTAGGGTTAAAATACAAGGCTTTGAGGTGAACATTATAAATATTAAATACAATATTTATCAATGATATAGCAACTTTAATTGACCAGACAGACATTTTTCAGAATACCACCTATAATTTAAAAAAAAATAGCACGATATTTCAATTTCCCCATTTTTAAATTGGCGGAAAAAATTACATGGGGCGATCGGTAATTTATGATTTCAAAATGTATCATATGCCCTTAAGGATACAACTTTTTTTACATTCTCATCAAAGAAGGTATTAGATTTGTGTAAAATTTGA
>NC_046659.1:31428015-31452822 GCF_010883055.1 Belonocnema kinseyi | reverse complement strand
CCCCCCCCCCCCCCCAGTTATTGTCAAATGTCCACGTTTTGAGACCCCCTGAATTCGAAAAACTGATATATACGAATTTGTCTGCCTGTCAGTCTGTCTGTCTGTGGATGGTTTTCTTGTTAGCACGATAACTTTCGAAAGAATTGACTAATTGGATTTTCCTTTGGTAAATTATTTTACTATGTTAAAATAAAAGTCGAGTTCGTTAGAGCGCGATTTTTGATAAAAATTCAAAAAATGAGCACATTTTGAATATTTATGAGACCACTTTTTTTGTTGAAAATTACAAATTTTTCAATACGGATCTTCATAGAATTCGAAAAGTCAAACCAATAATGCTAATGATTTTTTTTTGATAGAAGCAAAATTTACCAGAGTTATAGTATTTACAAACTTAAAACAGAAAACACAATAAAATAAACGTTTTAAGTCAAATAACGCACGATATAAATAAAAGTCAGGAAAAGGAAACTGTTTTTTTTAATGCCCTACAAGATTATTCTAAAAAAAACAAACAAAAAAGAGTTTTTAGTTTCGTACATAAAAGAGTGCCGCACATTGGGAAGAAAAATGACGTGTTTTCTTCAGAATAACGTACAGGTCACAAATCTTCACCGATTTCGACAAAAAAAAATTGGAAAAAAAGCCAATAAGATTTCTAAGCGAATTGTCCAGCCTTTTTTTAATTAGGTTTTCAACTTTTTTATAAATAAACAAATATGACGAAAAAATGGCCTCTTTCCATTTCACGTTCTTGCTGTTCGTCAATAATAGGAAAATGGTTAAAATCGCTTAAGTTGCATAAAATAGTATTAGTTAAAGATATTCCAATATTAGTCCATATACAAAAAAAATTGTTATCAACAAATTCTTTGTTGAACAATTTTTTTCTACGATTTTCCATAAATGCACGCACTGTCAAGGTTTGTTACAAGAAATTGGAATCGAAACAATATTATAAAAAAAAATTCTCTTCTGATTATAATTGTTTATATTATAAACAAACTATGTGTACAAATGCAGTAATCAGGCATTTTTCGATAGAAATATTCGTTACGTTCCTTTTTGTTTCTTTCCGCATAAAACTTTGACGAAACACAAATATGACGATGTGGCTCCGTAGCTGCATTCTTTTTTAGTGACTTATCATACTTAGCATTATTTTCAGGTAAATCAGATGGAATTTTAAGAAATAATTGGAAAATATCTGAAAATGCCCCTTAATTTCGTTCGAATCCCTGCATATAACATAGATACATAATAAGTAATTAGTTCTTACTTCAGTTATATTTTCTTGTTATTTATATTTTCAGGACAAATACAGACTTCATGTTTTATATTAAAAAAATGACCCGAAAAACAATTTTTAACCTCTAAGAATTTTCACTTACAGTAACTGAAAATTCCTAAACTTCTTTAATTTTCTAAAATTGTCTAACAATTTTCAGTTAAAGTAACTGAAAATTCTTAAACTTCTCTAACCTCTAAAATTCTTTAATTAATAATTTCAAAGTCATTGTCATGTCATTGAACCGGTGCCGATTATGTGGAGGTACCAAAGAATCGATCGAGCACATTATTGATGGATGTCGCATAATGGCTCAGAGAGAACATACGCACAGTATTAATGATGTACCGGGCATCATACATCAACAACTTGCCCTAAACCTAGTCCTCTTAAAAGAATGGATGCCCTTCTATAGATACATTGCAATGTCCGTTTTAGAAAGCAAATATTACATCTTATATTGGGATGTTTCTATCCAAACGGATCATTACATCCGGGCCAATCAACCTGACATCGTGATGCGAGAAAAAAAGGTGGAAGAGTCTCCATCATCGACATTGCTTGTCCACTTAACCGAAATTTGCAGTCAACCTATACAACCAAGATTCACAAGTATAGCGAGTTAAGGCATGAAGTAAAGACCATATGGAGAAATATGAATCATGCATCTATTCATCCCATTGTGGTTTCGACTACAGGCAATGTGCACGCAAGCTGCACCAAACATCTTGAACATTTAGGAGTCAGTAGGGTATTCTCAGCAGCTCAGGCTATGGTGTATCAGCGGGATTACCCAAGTAAAAGCTAAATAATAATAATAATGTATCGAAGGTATAAACCGCAGGTGTTCCGCGTTGATATCGCGGTAGGGCTTGAGCTTTCCTCTCATGACTTTGACGGCTATGCTGGCGTTAGCATTGCTGCTGACATGCCTTCCCATGCCAAATAGGCTGATAACGAAGAGGAGAGGGACTAAGTAGAACACCAAAACCCATAAATGAAAAATGAAGAGCATATTGAAGATTTTCAAACGCTTGTCGCTTCCCAAGGGTCGTAGGGGCGCCCTTGGAGACACAGCTGGTGGCCACAGCATGCAGAGCGGTGGCGATGGTGAGCTGCGAGATGGTCAAGCAGATCTCACTAATCAAACAGCTGGCCAGCAAGAACATCTGCGACAAACGGTAAGCAGTGGAACATCAACTGTCCCTGCTGCGGATGCTTTGGCTAACGTTAGCTATTTGCAGCCATCTAGCTCGACAGAAATATCGTGGGAGAGCATCAATTGGGATACCACAATGAAAGAGGAATTGGTACATCTCTATTACGAAAGTGTGAAGTTTAAAACAAAAATGAAAAAAGGATACAATTTAAGAACGAAATTTGCTGCAAAGTTTCCTAATATACAAAAAGACGCACTAAGAGATCTTATCGCCAAGCTGAAGGACATCAGGACTAATTTGCACGTTACAGAAGACCGAGCAATGGAGAGGAAACAACAAGTTAATTTGGCATGGAAGAACGACGGCAATGACCATCAGTTAGAGGGAGCCGCGTCAAACGGTCAAGCAGGAGCAATTGATGTTCTTCCTCAACCTATTTATGATCCAACACCACCACATCCTCCAGAGGTGAACGGCCTTATACAACCAGAAGCAGAAACAGAGGTCTAGCAACCAAAAAGCGACGAAAATGGACATACCATATGAACAGCGATGTTATGCGCCTTTATTTTTTGGCAGAGAAATGTGGGCAAAGTGATAGGACAGAACATCATAGACTCTTCTTACTTAAATACCCGGAAATAGCTACAAAAATAAATTAGTAGAATCTGGCAGATCAAAAACGCTAAATATCTGTATACAGGCTGATTTCGGCTGTTGAAATAGCTGCTATCAAAATGGAAGTGGAACAGCAGCTTCCTATTAATGATCTCGCCTTGGAAGATATGGATAACGAAGTCTTGATTGATGCTGGAGGCATAGGTACTAGGGATAATGAACATCATGTACTAGATCCATAAGAACCAAATCCGGATATTACTAACGATGATGTGGATAGGGAAATCCCAGAAAAACTACAGCACCTGGAAACGAATTTTGGTCATGCTTTACTAGAGTTCAGGTATGCAGAACCAACACTAAGGCATTCTCTGCCAAAAATGAACATCACAAATGATCTGCGTGCACTAATAGTACATCTCGACAGCAAGGTTTTACCTACGTATTTGAACGTAGTACAAACTGCGTTAGAGGTGCAAACTCTTGTATACTGTGCAGCTGTGGCAACCGTTAGAACATTGAGCCGGAAAACTAGACCTGCAAATGCAGTTTTTGTCGCATCAAGGGAACGAGATCCACCATGGAAGGTCAGGTTGAATATGGATGTCAGCAATGTAAGGTGCAAATCGGGTCGATTAATTCAATATAAAAAAGCAAATAGAACCAGAAAGCTGATAAACAATGTTACTAAAAGCATCCACCCTCGGCACATCGAGACATTAACACCAGCAATATTGGATGCAATTTTAGACTCTCAACGACAGACTTAATGTTCTTACTGCCAGACTTGGTCGGTACAAGAAAAATAGTGCACGAAGGCAACAAAATCAAAACTTTCAGACAGATTAAAGAAGGTTCTATCGCGAACTAAGAGTAAAGCAAAATAACCAGCAAGACACCGAAGTCCCTCAATTGGAAGATATTATTAACTACTGGTCGGGTGTTTGGGTCAAAATGAAGAGATGCAATTTGGACACTGCGTAGTTCAAACTGGAGGAAGCAAGGGCAAGCGAGGCCAACTGACAAACATCACAGCTTTAGATGTTTCAGCGATCTTGAAAAGGGCAAGTAATTGGAAAGCTCAAGGTCCGGACATGGTGTATAACTTCTGGTACAAGTACCTGACGAGTGTGCATCTTGCGTTAGCAAGGTGTTTTCAGAAGAACATTGAACATCCAGATCTGATGCCAGGCCTTATGCTCCAGGGTACCTTGTAGATGAATTAAAATAATAAGGTCTTGTTATATTTGAGTAACTAATTGGTTCATGCTGGTAATTTTCCTCAAAAATTACATGCACATTTTCCATTTTAACTGATAAAGAAATAACTGAATGAGATCTTCCAGATAAGAAACTTCTTTCGTTCCTCGTGCAGCTTCTATAGGACTGACATATCGAGAATTTTCATACTTTGCAATTTCATAATATTTTTCTGTTTCTGATCAATCTTTTTTATTGATTTCTTTTAATGCTAAAAATGCGCTATCATTTCCTTTACGTAAATATTTATAAATATATATTTATACTCATGACTGATGCAGCATATTCAAGATTGATATGGCATCTATATTTTTTTTAATTATATTGAATTATAAGGAACAACCATAGAAGTTTCTACAGTTTAAAAATTTCCATCAAATTTTTTGTTATGCACATAACTTTCAACTTTATTATTTCTACGCTTATATTTTGGAAAACTATTTTTTTCAAATTTTGTATAATTACAAAAATCTTACGGAAACTTTTTTATACAAATATTTTTTTCTTTATTAGAACATGCTGAATTTTATAAATGAAGAATGTATAACATTAGTTGAATAACGACCTAGTGCAATTCATCGACACCATCAGGAATTTCAGCAGAGATATATTTATCAGATATATTCTGGGCCTATTAATTTTTTCTTATATTTTCAAATAAGCGGTAAATCAGCAGGGTTGATCATCGTTTTTGAAATTCAATGGTATAAATATGACACAAAGTATCACCAAAAATGTCTCCACTTATAATGTCGGATAGTATGCAACGTAATTTTTCTTGAAATAATCGTGTCGTAACATTTGGAATGTCATTACATATAGTACGTAGCGGAAATTTCGAAGACTTCTTTTCATTTCTGGCCAATTTGGATTAAACGTTCCTAATATAAACAAATCAGGTCTACATACTTCACGATTTATAGTCAATGCGTCCTGATAATTTTGATACATATTTTTTTGACTACCTATGCGAGTGGAAGGTAGTACAAACTAATTATATAAACGTTCTATATTCTCGAAATTACTTGATTGTAACACAAGGAATAGGAGGAGACCAAAGGGTAGCACACCCTGTAAAAGGAATATGCGTAGATCTTTTGGGCATATGTTCAGAGACGACAAGAAGCCTGGACAGTCAGTCGGATGTCGTCGATCGATATGTAATATTGCTTTAATCACGATTTCTATTATTATTTCACATATCATTGCTTTTTTTATCCAAGTCACCAAAACTACGCTTATACGGTTCACGGTCCATTTTTTTGTGCTTTAATAAAGTTCGAAGTGGATTTATCTTACTCGGGACTCATACTTATTTATCTTTCCCATCAAACTCCGGAAACGAGACTCTTACAATGGCACTCAACTCTGGCCGGGCAAAAGCAAAATCAAGTCGGAAAAGCGCGAGGGAACGGGTGAACGTACGGGTACGTCGCAAGTTTTCATGAAAAGTGACTCAGTGCAAAAGAAGAAATTGTGATTATACGAAAATTTTTCAGAAGTTCCATAGAGACTTGCAGTGGTGCCGTGTTGTTGTGAAAATTATGAGTGTGGTGCACTGCAACAATTTTGTTCTCTACAGTGCTGGAAGTTCTTGAAAATCGACACGACGTCTAACCAACGGAAAATAAGTTTATCAGGGCCAACGACTCGTTCTCAGTCCAAGAAATCCCTAAAAAAGCCAACATGGCTATAACATTCACGCCCGAGCAATTCCAAGAATTCCACCAAAATATCATAGCATCGCTTCGAGTCGAAGGCTCACAGCCAGCAGCACAGCCTGGCGCCACTGCACCTTATCAGGGTAATTTCTCCAAGTGTTTATCACGATTCGACGGCAATAAAGATACCGACGTGAACGCGTTTATCGATGCGATACAAATATACAAAGTATGTACAAACATATCGGATGAAAATGCTCTCAAAGGCATACCGATGCTTCTTAACGGTTTCGCGGCTACTTGGTGGCAAGGCGTAAAAAGTTCGGTAAATACGTGGGAAGAAGTAAAAACGCTGTTGAAATCTACTTTCGGCGTAAAAAAGCCCGCTTATCGCGTATATCGTGAACTTTTTGCCCGGGAGCAAGACGAACACATTTCAACGGATTTATTTATTCGCAAAGCTCGCGCGTTGTTATCTCATTTACAGGAAAATACTGTGACAGAAGCAGTTCAAGTCGATATGGTTTACGGTTTGCTTTTACATCGTATTCGAAAAGAAGTACCTCGGGAAAAGGTAAATAATTTAAAAAAATTAATTGAACTCGTCCAAAAAGTGGAAGAAAACCACATGGAGTCACTCGAGATGAAGGCTACTACGTCGGATTCTATTTCTTTAAAGCCAAACTCGAAAAAGTGCAAATTTTGTAAAGTATTTTACCACGCAACGGACGAGTGTAGATGTTTGAAGAAGAAACTCGAAAAGGAGAGTGATTCAGTAAAAATTGGAAATATATTGGACTCGAAATCTTTGGAAAATACTAAACTGGCGACGCAGCCTTCGACAAACCCAACTATCAAGTGTTTCGGGTGTGACACACCAGGGTATGTTAGAAGAAATTGTCCAAAGTTTAATAAGAATGCAGAAATTAAAACGGCCTCTACAAATTTAGAATTCTGTACTCTCGATTGCACGGTGAAGGAAACAAGGACACGCGCTTGGCCCAAGGTTCCTATTAAAATTCTAGGATCGCATGAAAGCGTATTTCTCGATTCTTGTGCCGGAAATAGTGTAGCAGGATATACCTTGTATCAATTACTTAACAAAAAAGAACAAGAATTTGAGAAAGTATCAGTGAAGATGGGATTCGATGACGGAGAAAAAAGTAATAGAAAAATACTTATCGCCAAATTAAAGGTGACACTGATCGATAAAGAAATACCGACAGCATTCATCATTTTTCCGGAAGCACAGAACTCAGTGACTTTGCTGGGAATAGATTATCTTGAGGATGCTGAAATAATTATAAATGCACCTCAATGAGTTTGGCCATTTTTAGGAGATTCAACCGAACATGAGTTACAGTACGAAGACATCTCAGGTACAATGGATAAGGTACAGGTGAGTTTTGTAAACACTCTGTCCAGTGATGAAGGAAGCAGCCTCAATGAAGATCAACGTATAGAAATCGAAAAATTTTTGTCTTATAAAGAAGACGTCTTTGCAGTAGGGGGAGAACCAACCCCTTATGCAGAACATCGAATAGATACTGGAGATCATCCACCTGTCGCTCCACCACCTAATAAAATGTCTACGCAAAAGAAAGAGCTCCTATCCAAAGAATTGACACCCATGCAGGAAAATGATATCATCGAAGAATGTGAGTCACCATGGGCTGCTCAGGTTGCCTTAGTTCCCAAAAAAGACTCTGGAGTCAGAGTTTGTGTAGACTACCACAGACTACATGCAATCACGACGAGTGACAAGTACCCCAATGCCAAGGATAGAAGAGCTTCTACACAATGCTAAAAGGACATATTATATGTCCATAATTGATCTACGAAACAGATACTGGCAAGTCGCTGTTATGCCAGAAGATTGAGACAAGACAGCATTCACCACACTTTTCGGAACTTTCCGATTCAAGAGGATGCTTTTCGGGCTCAAAAATTCTGGAGCAACATTTCAACGATAGATTGATCGTTTCCGGAGTGGTTTGACATCTGTTTCAGTGTTCGCGTATCTTAATGATATGATCGTGTTAGCCGTTTCTTTCGAAGATAATTTTACCAACCTAGCAAAGGTATTCGAGCGACTGAGAAAATTCAAACTCAGAGCGAAGAGAGAAAAATATGTCTTTGCTTGTGCCAGGATTAAATATCTTGGGCATGTAATTACCCAAAAAGGCATTCAAGCTGACCCAGAAAAGGTTTCAGCAACTTTAAACATGCCGCCACCTAGAAACCTCACACATCTACGTACTTTTCTTCAGACGTGCACATGGTTTCGACGCTTTATACCGAATTTTTCCGAGATAACGAAACCACTCACCGACTTGGCTAAAAGTAGTGCTGTATGGGTATGGTCCGGTGAACAAAATCTGGCGTTCGAAACTTTAAAGAAATTTCTCACCTCCGCTCCGATTTTGCGACAAGCTGATGAAGCGCTTCCGTATATTCTAAGGATTGATGCAAGCAACTACGCTCTTGGAGCAGTACTCATGCAAGGTGAAGAAAAGGACGAAAGACGTATAGTGTACGCTAGCCGACTTCTCACACCTGCCGAAAGAAACTACAACACCACCGAACGAGAAGCCCTAGAAGTCATATGGTCCGTAGATAAGTTTCGAGGCTATCTAGACGGGGTAAATGTCATCGTGGGATCGGATCATCAAGCGCTTCGATGGTTGATGAATTTAAGATCACCATCCGGTCGACTAGCTCGATGGGCACTGGCCTTATAAAGATATGATCTAAAGATCATATATCAACCAGGAAAAGTAAACTTGGTCGCCGACACGCTTTCTCGACCTTTTTGCGCAGAAGGAAATACAGCAGAATGAGGAATCTGCGCTTTCATGGTTGACCTGCCAAGGACGAATACCAAGGAGCAAAGAGAAGAACAACTTTCTGATCCAGAAGTAAAGAAGATCATTGACAGCTTCGAGAAACCAGACCATCCTGAAGTCGCAAACTGGACATCTCGAGGATAGGTAATGACTGATGGAGTATTATACAGGTATGTACCAGAAGAGGATGGAGAGGATGCACAATGGGTAGTTCCGCTATGTGCTTGAAAACGTATTATGCAAGAATACAATGATGTTCCAACAGCAGGACACTATGAGGTCGAGAGGACCTTGAAAAGAATTTCAGCTATTTATTTTTGGCCTGGAATGCGAAAGTTCATTACCGACTACGTAAAAGAATGCCAGATGTGCCAGAAATATAAGCCATCGAATTCCAAGCCAGCTCGGTTATTAAGGACGCCAGTTGCAAACAGAAGGTTTGAAGTTCTTGCCATTGACCTTTTCGGACCTTTAACGCTCACGGTCGAAGGATTCCGGTGGATTTTTATCTTCGAAGATGTTGCCACAAAGTGGGTGGAAATATTCCCATTAGTACACGCTCCTGCAGAAGCCTGCGCTCGAAAATTGATCGATGAAGTTATTCTACGATTTGGGACTCCTCGACGAATAATATCAGATAACGGAGTACAGTTTGTCGGAGCTGTAATGCAACAAGTAGCTTTTTGCTTCGGATTTGACCAAGCACTTACTCCAGTTTATCACCCCGAAGGGAATCCCCTAGAAAAAAACAACAGGGACATGAAGACCCAAATTGCCATTTGTGCGGAGGAACAGCATCGTGATTGGGCTGAACTACCTTCGATCCGATACGCGATGAACACCAGTTTCAATCAAACTACTGGTCATACACCATCGTTTCTGACTTTCGCTCGAGAATTAAGAACGGCAGATTATGTTCAACGCGACCTTCGAGAAATAGTAATAGGAGAAAATTTTGTCTCTGAAGTTACTGCATATCTTATGAAGATCGCCGATGTCATGAAGGATGTGAGGGAAGTCCACGAGAACGAACAAGACTGCAGGAAGAAATATGCCGATCAGAAGAGAAATTACAACCCTGACTATCAAGTAGATGATTTAATTATGGTTCGATCACGCGTGCTTAGCAAAGCAGCTAAAGGCACAACTCAAAAATTTGAACCAGTCAGAGATGGACCCTATAAAATAATCGAGAAAACTTCGCCAACTGTCCACAAGATTGGAAATCTCGATTCCGAAGAATTCATTGCATCGTACCACACTGCTGATTTAACACCCTATACGGGCCCATTCGAGGGAGCAGTTCCAGCACCAGTGAACCAGATGCGGCGAAGAGGGCGCCCGAAAAAGGTGAATACCGACCAGAGAAAACAAAATCCTGGATCTTCGACGAGGAGGTCCAACAGATCCATAGGGGGCGTCTGTAACACAAGGAATAGGGGGAGTACGAAGGGTAGCACGGCCCTGTAAAAGGGATATGCGTAGATCTTTTGCGCATGTGTTCAGAGACGACAAGAAGCCTGGACAGTCAGTCGGATGTCGTCGATCGATATGTGATATTGCTTTAATCACGATTTCTATTATTGTTTCAAATATCATTGCTTTTTTTAACCAAGTCACCAAAACTACGCTTATGCGGTTCACGGTTCATTTTTTGTGCTTTAATAAAGTTCGAAGTTGATTTATCTTACTCGGGACTCATACTTATTTATCTTTCCCATCCAACTGCGGAAACGAGACTCTTACATGATTTATTTAAACAACTACAGGCTACATGATCCATTAATCCTTAATAACATTCTAGTCTTAATTTGTTTTGTTACATCGAATAAAATTCATTCCATAATAGGAAAAGTGATTGGATCTAAATGAAATGACAATTTATTCAAATAATTAAAGAAATTGAAACCAACTGGAGGATTTCTACGAAAAAAAAAATTATATTCGGGAATAGTTTTATCTTTTGACAATTCATATAAATGTATGTACATAACAGTATACGGATTATAATTCATGAAATTTCTTAAAATTTCGTTCTGCTCTTTAACTACATTGTTATTATCTCTTAATCTTTCCTGAAAAGCTTGATAATGATCTTACATATAAATTTGTCTCAAAGGAGGTGTATCTCCGTTATTTACAAAGATAGTATTTGGCGTAGTGTGGTAGCCCTGAAGTTGAATTTTTTAATTAGAAATTCTTTTTTTTTTAATCATTAAATATGTTCGCATTCAAACGAGCTAGGAAAAATTTACTGTTGCAATAGCGAACTAAATCTCTAAACCTTTTATCAAATAAAAGTTCTTTGAATTTGTATTATACTCTTTTAAAAGAGGAGTTTGTATTTTTCCATTGTGACAACAGCTTTTATGGAAAAACTCTACCGACCAATACAAAGCAGAATAATACAGACATTTTTCATCCTTAGTCATATTCAATGTTTTTTCTTTTTACTCTTCTTTTCTAAAAGTTTATCTTCCATATTCTTAACAATATTCTTACCCATATTTTTCTCTATTCTCTCTCTATTCATATTCTCAACTAACTCGTTACTTCTTTTCTTTCCCATTCTTTCTTCATTCTTATTTTTCACTAAATGTTTCCCCTCTTTTTGTAATCCGGTAGCCACTAACAGTTTTGTATGTACTAATAGATTACAGAGATTACTTTCTTTTAAAAGGTCAAAAAAGGCCCTTGATTACGAATACCTTGGGTAGATTTCCGAAATCTGGGTCAATTTTTGTTTAAAGAATTTGCTTAAACAATTTATTATTTAATCACACAAAAATTTGTAAAATCATTTTTAGCATGTCTAAGCAAAAATAAAAACTTTTTTGTATCTTGCACTTTTTTTGCATAATGGACCATTTGCAATATACAGCGTTATAAACAATTCATTTTTAAAAAAATTGCCATTTTTTGAGTGTCACCTCGGAACCTATTAGTCAGAAAAATGTTTAACTTCTACACTTTCTATACCGAGAATAAATACCTTGAGAGGAAAAAGAAATCTTCTGAACAGAGAAAAACCTCTCTCTTTAAATTGTGGTTAAAAAGTTGCTAATTTTAAAATGAAATCGCTTACTCTTTATATATTCGTGAACAATCATGCAGATCAACTAGTGTCATGATATTGCTTTGGATTGTTGTAAGACCTTTATATATCATTAATAACCTAATTTGTTGTTCATAATTTCTTAGGCTAAATTGTATATAACAATTGATATCAATAACAAGAATTCAATAAAGATATCAATAATATTAAGATGTTTCAAAATTTTTATTAAAAATCGGAGAGGGTAAAATTAGTTCATTTGCTATACCTAATCATTGTCAAACAGTTGATATATGGACAAAAATGTATTGTTTTCTTATAAATGAACAAGATGATTGATCAAATTGTGCAATGCTCACATGCCATAATGAAGAAATTTATAAATCAAATATTAAAATATTAATTAAAATTTTATCAAACGAAGTAACATATTATAGTATAGATTATGCAAGAAATAAAGGAACGTATCAAACTGATGAGAACGTGCAATTAAACTTTTTAGTGAAATTCATATAAGTATGAATGATTGACTATGTAATGGAACAAGATTACAAATTAAAAAGTGGATAAGAGTAACAAAAAAAATATGCACATTCTGTACAAACGCTGCGCGCGCGGCTCGTCTCGCTCGCAAGTTTGAGCGCACTTAGGGCGTGCGTCTGTTGAATCTCGCGCTTCGCTCTCGAAAATAAGTACATCTCTCGCTTCGCACTCGGAATTAATTAAGTATAGCCAAACATTAAGTTTCTCAAAGCTCTATAGGCTTTGAGGTACACATTCTCATCGTGACATTCGCGCTGCGCGCCTAATTTTCGACAGACATTTGTCAGCAGGTTTTGTCAAATCTTTTTTTTTCTCTCGTAACTTTGGTCTTTTACCATAATTTTTTTATTTAGTTATTTTTTATTTTCAATTTTATTTCTCACGAATAAAACAAACAGTACGCGTCCTATCAAAAATGGATTCTTACCGAAATTTTAGATATTTTCTGGGTTCCTAATTTTTGTTCATTCATCTTTTTTTGCATCCTACTCAAAAATTTTTCAAATGCGCTCACTTTCTGAATTTAAAAAAATGTCTGGTTAACGAACTCGTCCTTTCTTTTAGGATCTAAAAAGTGTATGAAAAACATGATAGCAAGTTGATTTCGCAAAAAATCAAGCCTCTTCATAAAAAGATAGTCAAAATGTAGATTTGTTTATAAAAATTGCTTAACAATTTTTGTTGTTACTCTAACCCACTGAAAATTACATTTAGTTAGTTATTACATTGATTTATGACCTTTTTAAATGGATTTTATAGCCTTAGGCGAAATGGTCAAGTTTTCTGTTATCGTCGTGATATTATTTTTCTTTCATTGAACTTCAAATAACAAAAGCAAAAAGATAATGTAATGTAGAATATTGAAATGAGATATAATGCATAAAAATATATAATGTAGAATATACAAAAATTGAACTTTTGTAAAATGCAAAGCTAAAAAATACTAATATAAAAACTTCTGAAATTTTACCAATGATGGAAATAAAAGATCAAAGGGGCCAGATAGGGCCACCATTTTTTATGCACAGATGTGGGCCCTGTCGGGTAGGGCGTTTCATATATCTTCTAACGCTAGACTGCTTAACCCATCGGGTTCACATTTCTCCCGATGAGTGCCCGACCGGCGCCCCACCGAAATGTCTACAGGGGTACCTGAAAGCTTTACGGTTATTTCTGAAAAAAAAACATAAAAATCCGTTAAGTATTACACTGTCGGTTGATTTTTGTCCAAAAAAGGTGCTTTTTCCCAGTGCGCGCCATCCCGTCCCCATGAGACATTTTCGCGCGAGGAGATGAGTTTGTACAACTTGTACATAAATTTTATTGTTATGAAAAGTTTTAAAGGTAAGATTAACCGTATATAAACTGTCTCCTCGTAGTACTTCGTGCCTTTATATATTAATACTTTGACATATTTAACTCTTTAATAAAGAATGTTGTCGATACAAAATCTTCGGATTACATAACCCCACTTTTTTGTATCGAGACATAATTGCTATCGAATTAAATCATTTCAGGATTACACGGTCCTCTCGCTTTAACATTAGAAAAGTAAGAGAAGAAAAAATGTTAGTCCGATGAATGAATAATAATTATTTTAAAGGCCGAATTATTGTACGCTATTAAGACTAAAACAAATATTAAGGTCAATGTTTTATGCGACTTAAAGGTCTGAGAATGTTATAAAGAATCAAGAAATTGGACTGTTTTTGGCGTCAGTGAACTTTGGAGCATAGCTTATATTTAAAAAATAACACGGAACATCTGCAAAATTCAGTTGTGTACTTTAAACATTCTTCAGCGAATTACTGTTGAAAAATTAAAAAACATAACAAATTTTTCGTGTTCTTACATAAACCATATATATTTATACATTTATACAGCCATATTATCTTTAGTTCACTGTAAGATGATGAAAGAGTGGAAGAAATGAGCGAAGAACTTTTTTTTGGTAGGATCATTCTTGTTTTCCCTCACGATTTGAACGTAATTAAATTTAGAAACTTTTTTATATTAAAACCTGAAGGATCAAGAGAATCTCTTATATATTTTATTTTATTATTTTACATTATTTTGATTTGATTTGATATTCAGAATCAACTGGTCTAAACAAAATCTCATTTGGGTAGCACATGACTACGCTTTCAGTCTACGCTCTAGCACACGATGTAAATAATCGTTTATTGATTAACTGTTTGACTGCGCAAGTCGAGTTAACCATGGCTAATCTCTGAATTGTAACGCCCACTCCCGACGTGAACCTGACTGTTTCTTCCCGCTCCCCTCCCCCCATTTTCCCTATCTAACTCATTCTTTCAATCTCACCCCTCAGCACGTAGTTTTCACCCTAGCACCCTCCTAGCGCTAACACGGAATTAATATATCGCGAGTTAGCACCCACACCCATCCAACCCTGAACCCATCCCATTCTCATCTCGTTCTACGGCCCCAAAACGGAAATGAGCGCGCGGATGCCTCTACTGACTTCTCCGCGCCTCGCTCAGGCTATATCTCCCTTTGTGACTCTCTCACTCTGTTTCTCTCCTCTCGACCTCAACTACATCCAAAGAGACTACATATATACACAAATGCAAGCCGTCTGCCAATTCCAGCCACGCTGCCGACTCAATAATTATTTCTTAAACCGAATTCAGCGCAACTTCCGCTGAGTCCTTCCCGCCATTCTTGTCCTTTTACATTTGAAATATCTATGATCGAATACTAGAAGAGTTATTTTTCAAAAGTTAATTTCTCTTTCTGCTACTGATAACATAAAGTTGATACTTTATATCTTTTTAGTCAGACTCTGTAATAACACAATATAAAATAAGAGAATTTTATTTGAAATCTATCAATAGTTTATGCGACCCTCATGAAAACAAAAGAAATTTTTAAGTATTGGATATAATACTTTTTTCGCAATTAGGTGTCGTTCAAGTATTACTTATCTTGTATTTTGTGGGGGAGAGTTGAATGTCGTCTTTCTCCAATGTTAAAGATTAAATAATTTGAAATTAAAGCATTTCAAAACCTTAACAAAATTATATAAAATCTAACTCTTTTATAAAATTCTATATAGGGTTACAGAAATTCGGGTAGCGTAAAAAACATTTAAATGTGTCCAGGCATTTCGTTAAATTTAAGTCTTTAAAACGGAACACGTAAATTTAGAGCTATCATAATACAGTCGTTTCAAAATGAAGCATTTAAAATTACATAAAAAGTTATGGAACTTTTTAAATTGAAGTTTCATTTATCGGCAATTGCATTTTGTTTATTATGAATTCCGTTTTGTTGAAGCTCCTTCGACTTTAATAAACACATTCTGATCACGTGTCTCGCATTTTGCACTCGATTAAAGTATTTTAAAACACGAAATTTTCAATATTATGTTGAGCTCTATTATATTACATGTATGTTATAATAATTTCTGCGCTTCGATCCAGGACTTTTATTCTATGCGAAAGTCATAGCAATTAAACATTTTATTGTATTGTTTGATTTATTCGTATATTCAAATTTGTTACTTTTAATGGAATTTTTAACGATTTGTATGCGGAATACGTGTCTTATAAAAAAAGTACTTCAAAAATTGATATATCTTATTATTCTAGGGCATAATTTTGTCAGCAAACATTTTATGGTATATTGCATACTGGCTTCTTTCCACAAATTCTAATTTTTTATTTTTAAAGTTTTATCTTTTATAATTTAACCGCAAAACGGACTATTTTTATTTTTTAGTAACTTACTGAGAAACATGTTTATTTGAATCAAGCAAATTATTTCTTTAATATGGGTTCAAACGAATGTTTGTTTGATTTAAAGAAATTTTTGGTTGGGGTTCAAGTTAACCCAAGTGCGAATTGCCGAAGCTGAATATACGTACCAGTGTTGGTCCAATTTTGGCAGCCAAAGGTCGGCCAAAGTTTTTGGGCCAATGTCGGCATTTCAATCGGACCAGTGTTGAGCTAGTGCTGGCAACATATATTGGCTATTTATATTTGCCGATCCTCTACCGATGCTTGGACCAATATCGGCATTTTATTGCGCCAAGTCTCACTTTTAGTACGGAGAACCATGTTTCAGCAGGATCAGCCAAAGTCTTGTCCAGTGACGGCACATTACTGGGCCAAGTGTCACTTTTACCACGGCAAACCATGTTTTATTTAAATCGGCCCAATGTTGAGCCAGTGCTGGCACCCTATATTGGCTATTTATATTTGCCGAGCCTCCACCGATGCTTGGCCCAGAATCGGCACTTTATTTCGCCAAGTCTCACTTTTAGAACTTAATAAAAAAATCTTACACGAAATACAAAAAAAAAATTATTGAAAAATTGTCAAAGTTCACGATGTAGGCTACTACGGAAAAAAACAAAATATTACGCGAAGAAAAATTGTAATCGATTAAAATTATTTATTTAATAATTATTTTATTGCTATTCCTTTTAACAGTTCGTGCATTTTACATTAACACAACGTCGCATAATAATAAATAATTAAAAAAAGAGCTTAAAATTTAATTTTTTAGCTTTTCTGAACTGCAGCTTATGAGGATGCCTTTTCCACAGAGTTTCAACTTGTCGGTTTAGCGCAGTGGTTAGCACTTCCGACTGCTGAGCGATAAATTTAGGTATATAGATGTAAGTTCGATACCCCCTAGCTTTAGAAATTTTACTTGTAATATAATGTTTCAAAATGTGATATATGTATTCAATCTAAACAGGACCATTAATATTTATATTCAAAGTACTCGCAATCAATTAATATTAATTTTTTGAATACCTTTTTTGTCATATCCTTAGACCTTAGACTATAGCAGTATTGATACCCAATGCTGGGCCGTAAATGGCAGCCAAGCCTTGGCTGCCATGTCACAGCCATAGTTATCAATCCGACAATGGCGCGACGATGGCTGCTAGGTTTAATCCAATAATGGTACCCACTGTTGGGCCGACAATGGCAGTCGAACCTTGGCTGCCAAGTGCAGGCCATAGTTATCATTCCGTCATTGGCGCGATAATGGCAGCCGAGCTTCGGCAATATTTTGGCCGACTATGGGCCAAGGTTGGAACGTATGTGAATTCCCACTTGGGAATCTCTTGTGTAAATTATGTAAAGTTCTTGTTTACATTGAATATATATACTACCGGTCAAAAATTTTTGTTCACTTAGAAAAATCGTTTTTTTGTATTTATCAGTTTAATTATACCGGAGCTAAAAAAATGTCTCTTTAAAAAGTTGATTGTTTCAAAATTCTCTTTAAAATTAGCACAGGGTGAAGCCTATTCGTCTAGTTTTTAAGTAGATATTGCAAAAATAGTGTAAATTTCAATGCTTTCTTAAATTTTCAAAAACTTCCGAAATAGTCAACGTTTTTCAATGTTCTTGTGTTCATTTTGAAGCTTTATTTCACCGTATCACAACAGCTTACGAGTAATAATCGTAAAAATAGTTTTTTCGAAATGCAAGAACTTGATTTTGTCACAAAAAAGTTGTAAAAATTGAAATTTTACTTTTAGTAACAAAAATAATTTTTTAAAATATATGAAACATATAATCATGAATTTTCTATGTAATTTCTTCAAAATATACATTTATTTAACTTTTATTCTGATTTACCTAGAGATATGATGTTTTCAAATTTATCCAACTTTTTTATAGCAACTTCAAGTTCTTGCAATTCAAAAAGAAATTTCTTACTATTTATACTCGTAAGCTGTTGTGATACGGTGAAAAAAAGCTTTAAAATGAGCCCAAGAACATTGAAAGGTTTTTGACCAGTAGTATATATATTCAATGTAAACAAAAACTTTACTTAATTTACACAAGAGATTCCCAAGTGGGAATTCACATACGTCCCAACCTTGGCCCATTGGTCGGCAAAAATATTGCCGAAGCTCGGCTGCCATTATCGCGCCAATGACGGAATGATAACTATGGCCTGCACATGGCAGCCAAGGTTCGACTGCCATTGTCGGCCCAACACTGGGTACCAGTATTAGACCAAACCTAGCTGCCATCGTCGCTGAATTTCCGGATTGATAACTATGGCCTTGACTTTACAGCCTGGGCTTGGCTGCCATTGTCGGCGCAACACTAAGTACCAATGCTGCTATAGTCTAAGGTCTAACGAAATGACAAAAAAGATATTCAAAAAATAAATATTAATTGATTTTCAGTACTTTGAATATAAATATTAATGGTCCTGTTTAAATTAAATACATATATTACATTTTGAACATTACATTACAAATAAAATTTCTAATGCTACGGGGTATCGAACATACATCTATATACCTAAATCTATCACCTAGCAGTCGGGAGTGCTAACCACTGCGCTAAACCGAAAAGTTGAAACTCAGTGAAAAAGCCATCCTCATAAGCTGCAATTCAGAAAAGTTAGAGAACCAAATTTTAAGCTTTCTTTTTATAATTATTTATTATTATGCGACGCTGTCTAAATGCAAAATACAAGAACTGTTAACAGGAATATCAATACAATTAATTTTTAAATAAATAATTTAAATCGATTACAATTTTTCTTCGCGTAATATTTCGTTTTTTTCCGTTGTAGCCTACTTTACAACTTTTTGCAATGCGAAATAAATAAAGTGCCTATTCTGGACCAAGCGTCGGTGGAGGATCGGCAGATATAAATAGCCAATATAGGCTGCAAGCAATGGCTCAACATTGGGCCGATTTATATAAAACATGGTTTGCCGTGGTAAAAATGACACTTGGCCCAGTAATGTACCGTCACTGGGCCATACTTTGGCTGATCCTCGTGAAACATGGTTCCCCGTACTAAAAGTGAGACTTGGCGTAATAAAGTGCCGATACTGAGCCAAGCATCGATGGAGGATCGGCAAATATAAATAGCCAATTTAGGCTGCCAGCACTGGCTCAACACTGGGCCGATTAAAATGCCGATTTTGGCCCAATAATTTTAGCCGACCTTTGGCTGCCAAAATCGGATCAACACGGGGCCAACTTCACAACTTTATGCAATGGCAGAAAATGTAGTTTTTCATAAAAATTTAAAAGTTTTAATGAAAGAACTTAACAATTTCATCGTGCACTTTCAAAATTTTTCATTAAAATTTTTTTTTTCTTTCGTGTAAGACTTGTTTATTAGGTGC
This sequence comes from Belonocnema kinseyi, assembly GCF_010883055.1. Taxonomy (NCBI): domain Eukaryota; kingdom Metazoa; phylum Arthropoda; class Insecta; order Hymenoptera; family Cynipidae; genus Belonocnema; species Belonocnema kinseyi. The sequence goes on along the minus strand of NC_046659.1, from coordinate 31,433,247 downwards.
TAAAAGTGAGACTTGGAAAAATAAAGTGCCGATTCTGGGCCAAGCATCGGTGGAGGATCCTGAAATATAAATAGCAAATATAGGCTGCCAGCACTGGCTTAACAATGGGCCCATTTAAATAAACCATGGTTTGTCGTGGTAAAAGTGACACTTGGCCCAGTATTGTACCGTCACTGGTCGAGATTTTGGCTGATCCTCGTGAAACATGGTTCCCCGTACTAAAAGTGAGACTTGGCGCACGCATATATAAGTATTCCTGCTTTTATCAGTATGCAACGATGACTTTAATAAATAAAAAAAACATAATCAATTTCATAAATTATCTTTATAAAGAAAGGTGGTTAGAATTAAAAAAGACAAAAAGAAAAGAGAAAGTATGTAGTTCCAATACCAGAGATATTGCGACAATTTTTTAATTAATTTTAAGTTTTCCAATGATCAGAACTTTTAGAATCACACAACACCGAAATGGATCAATGCCATCAAATCCATCAAACCAATCAAAGGAACAATTAGTTTAGATTTTAGGTTAGAACCACAGAGAATCCTGCCCGCAACCCCTTAGCACGGCTAGCAGCACTTTCCAGGACTGCTTTGAATTGTATTTTTTCATTGAATAATATAAGTATTTTTATAAATTAAAAGGAACAGATTTAAGTAAATGAATTGCTTAATAAAAGTTAATTTTTTTGAAAGCAAACAAATTGTACTAAACACATTATTTGTTTCAATCAATAAGGCAAATATTTTCAATTTTTCAAATTATATAAACCTTTTAATAATAATTGAAGCAAATTATTTCTTTCTTTCAATTATATGAATTTAAACAAATGTTGGTTGATTGAAACAAACATTTTCGTGAGTGCTTTTTCACTGTATCAAACCTGAACTGTTGGTAAAAATGGCTGGTTTGCAAACTCAACCTTTCTTTTTATCTCCTAAAAACGCGTGCCAAGACGTAGTCCAATTTAATCAGTCTTTCAAAAGTAAACTGTTATACAGTATAGAATGAATGAATGATATTCGTCATGGAAAATTACTAAATATTGTCGATAATTAAGTCATTATAAACATTTTTATCAAGAATTAGTGAAAGTGTGTGTATTGAACAGTCTTGTAGGTGATTCAGAATCAGAACAAATTATAAGAATAACATATTTTCTATCGCTAATAACAAATATTATAAATGGAATAAAAAATTTGAAAAATATATTTAAATATATATTTTGTAATTATAATTAAGTTTACTGTTTGTTATTGAATTTGTATTAGAGTATTACGGTTAATTTATTCGCAACATGATTTCATGGAAATAATTTTTTTCCAATGAACAGTTATCACTTTTCCAATGGTTTGGTCATTTATGTTACTAAACAATAACAATTGATAGTTTCTGAAACATTTTCTTAGACGAATATAACTAGTTACGTGTCTACCACTTGATTTAGGAGAAAAAATCATTTCTTTTCATGAGAAACTGTTTACTTTGCAAATAGATATTTTATGTTCAATATATTTTTACCCTACTACTGACGGTTTTTCTAGAAAATAAGGGAAATGTCGGTACGAAGTGTAGAGTTGCTTAGGTCACACACGACCCCCTTCCCAGCGTTTCAAAGGGGGCGGAAAGACATCCCAATGACTGGTCACAAAAATAACTTAGGTCAGACACGACCCCCTTTCCAACGTGTCATGGGGGGAGGCGCCCCTATGACTGGTTCCAGAAAAAACCTAGGTCATACACGACCCCTTTTCCAACGTGTCATGGGGGGCGGGAAGGCATCCCAATGACTAGTCACAAAATAATCTCAGGTCAGACACGACCCCCTTTCCAACGTGTTATGGGGGACGGGAAGGCATCCCTGTGACCCTTCCCAGAAAAAAACTTAGGTCACACAAGACCCCTTACGTAACATGTCCTGGGAGGGGGGAGGCATTCTAATGATTGTTCAAAAAAATAAATTAGGTCAGACACGACCCCCTTTTCAACGTGTCATGAGGGGTGGGGCGGGAAGGCACCCCTGTAACTGGTCCCAAACAAAACTTAGGTCATACACGACCCATTTACAAAATTTCATGGGGGCGGGAAGGCATCCCAATGACTGGTCACGAAAATAACTTAAATAACGTACGACCCCCTTTCCAACGTCTCATGAGCGGCGGGAAGGCACACCTGTGACTGGCCACAGAAATAACTTAAATAACACACGACCCCCTTTCTAGCGTCACATGGGGGCGGGAAGGCATCCCAATGACTAGTCAAAAAATAATCTCAGGTCAGACACGACCCCCTTTCCAACGTGTTATGGGGGACTGGTCACAGAATTAGATTCAACCTTCAAAGAATTTTTTATGTTCAGTATTTCTCCGATTTTCAATACTTAACGTCCATCCAGCCGTCCAGGAATTTTTCATACAATTTGAGTTGCACCACTAAACATTTTGCAGTCTATCTGTAATTTTACATATTTATCGTCTATTTTTTTGAAAACCATTAGTCGTAGAGGAAAAACATATTCAAGATAAAATATGTATTTTCAAAGGATCTACAACTTTTATTTGAAGCTTTTTCATAAATTTTCACTATTCCCTGAGATAAACGTAAATAAACATGATTTTTATAGGTTTTTTCATAGTTTTTACCATGAAAATTAAATTTGCAGGTATTTTAACTATCATAATCGTAATCAACGCGTCAAAATACACAGGTATACGAAGTTTCGAATTAATCGGAGGTAAGCGCTTTTCGGAACCTTATCCAAAATCTTTGATTAACAAAGAGATCAAAAGATATTTTTATTAAAATCAGCAAGTTTGACATTGTATTCATTTAAGTAATAAATAACACAGGATCAACTTTAAATATGTAACCTCAAGTTCTTTTCAAGCGTATAACTTTGAATGCTTCTAAAAAACAAAAACAATTTATATTGAACTCTTCAAAAATTGTCTCAAATATTTAGCGACACAGAAATTAAAAAAAAAGTAATTATTCAAATAATTGTTTTGGATTTAAAAAGATTTTGGACCTTCAATTATTGGACGGTGCTAATGACTTTTATCGAAGACATCCTAACGCGTTCCTTTAGCTGAATCGGTTAGGGCGTTAGGCGATCTCGGGTTCGTTTCTTAGTACTTGCGGATTTTTTAGTGCACTCTGCTTTAGCGTCATAATCAAAAAATCCTATTAATAATATGTCTAAAAAATAATTTCGAATATCCTTGATATTTATATCTCAGATATTATTTTATTTTTTCTGGCAAATAACGAACCTTATTTTTAAGTATCCATACTGTTGTGAGATTATAGAAAACCTTCTTTGATGCCACAAGTCCTACAGTAGTAGTTTGAGCTTTAAAAGAGGGTCTAATTTGTCTTAAATACAGACCCTACTTTGACGTTAAACGTGATAAAACGGCCGATTTCCAACATTTGTAGCGTCAAAGTAGGGTGTAAATTACATTAAAATTGCTGCTTATTTAGAACCTACTTTACAGCTTCCAGCGCCTACTAAGATACGAGTTACGACTTTAAAGTAGGGTCTAAATTTCGACTAGAGTGGGTTCTCGAAACGTGAAGACATATTTGATGAATTTTAATAATATTGATTAAAGTATTATTGTTTTAACTTACATTTAATTCTGTGGTAAGTAAAATCATTATTTAGAATTTTACGAATTTTTTGCATGCGATGAGAATGTGCCCGCGCCGTGGACTTGAACAGATTTTTTCGATTGCTTTATACTAAGTAGGGTGAAATTACTTGTAGTTCTTTGACAATAGTCTGCTATTTTACAGATGATGTCTCAGCAAGAACAATATTTTAATCTTATTTTTTTGTAACATCTCCTACGTTCTATCTTTGCTCAATATTCTTTCACTTGGCAGAGTTCACAACGTGAACTTTAAAATTGGACAGAAAATATGAATAAAAAAAAGCAAATAATTTCACAAAAATTGTTTATCCACAAAAGAGCTACAAAATTTGTCATGAATCGCTTTTCGATAAGACACGTAGTTTTCGTTTTATTCATAAAAATTACATGAAAAATAAAAATGAAAAATTCGCGTAAAAACGACAAAAGGTACGAAAAAAAATTGATGAAAAACGTATTCACCCCAAAAGGAGATACAAATTTGTTATAAAGAGTCTTAAAGAGATATTGTAGCCTTTTGAAAATTCTGCAAATGTCTTAACCATTTTCCAATAGGTCTCGTGATTATGTTTTGACTTTTTAGAGAGAAGACAATTTGTAAATTGTGCGAGAAGCAGATTGCAAAAGTTGATTACTGGTTGGAGGGGTGTGAAGAGGTGCAAAGGAGTGGGATAAGCATGGTGGTATTGTTGCATGAAAGGGGGCGACAAAAGGACAGTAGCATGGCTGAAGGAGGTGTTGGGTAAGATGGAGAAGAAGAGAAGGAAGAGGAATCGAGAAGGAAATATTGTAAATAGGAGAGAGAGTAGGTGTAAGAAAACTGTGAAAATCGTAAATAGTAGAGAAATATTAGGTGTTAGTCGCGGAGGTAGAGGCTGGCAATGCGAGGCATAGCGAGAAAATAGCGACATGCGTGCGTGTATAATGTGTGGACGGATGTTAATTCTTAAGAGGCAGTTGTAGAAAAATTATGTAAAAAATGGAAGTGTAAGCCAGTACATTTTTTAGGGCCAGCGGGCTAAAGAATAAACGTTTGTCTATCTACTATCGGCAGAACCTGTCATTTCCAGATAGGATGGGACCAAACTGTTAGCCTCTGCTAAGAATTAACATAAAAATAAATACTATGCAGATAAATAATATAAAAATTCTGTAACGTTTAAAGCAGCTTAGTCATTATCCACGGATATTTTGGAAGCCTTTTGGCTTGTCAACTATTCATAAATCTTTCAGGTTCTTTCCCTCAACATCGCCAAGCGTAAGCTCAGACATACCAATCTATTCATCTATTTCGCGCTTATATATCTAACAACGTCAAGGCGGGTGCGGACTTTAAATCTCCAATGTATGTTTTCACCGAATAATCTTAGGTACATCTCACAGAGCGACAAATGGAAAAGATCCCCTCCTGAAATGGGACAGGAATCTCAAGATGACAGGCAAAAGAGCGTTTCTTTGCTATGTTGCAGGGTAACCTCATACAGTCTGTCAAGTTAAAGCGTGGGTGGCTTTACTCGCAGTCGGTAAGGTGTATCGACATGATTTTGGTGTCAAAATATTAAGAAGAGCTCCCTC
>NC_046659.1:31409951-31427915 GCF_010883055.1 Belonocnema kinseyi | reverse complement strand
AAAGAGGGAGCTCTTCTTAATATTTGGACACCAAAATCATGTCGATACACCTTACCGACTGCGAGTAAAGCCACCCACGCTTTAACTTGACAGACTGTAAGTCAAGAAAATGTCGGAAAGTAAATTACTGATCTAGATTCCATACTTCTAAAAGGCTAAGTGAAGAAGGAGGAGGTCCTCCAACAGCTTCCACGCGTCCTCAGAACCTAGTTTCACTTAGAAGAGCAGGCTGAAGTTTGTATCCTAGAAAATATGTTTTGACGATGCTTCCTGAGTATTTTACCTTATATAAAAAAAACTTTAGGAAGAGATTTTTCAGCAAAATAAGGGCCTTGAATCTTTATTTCGAATAATATCTTGTTCCCTATATATCCTTCATTCTTGAAAAAAAAATTGTCAAACGTCAATGATTAAAATCTTCCTTTACAGAAAAAGTATCAGTCCTTCATTGTTGCTTTATATAATACTAATATATTTAAACAAGAAATTAGTTTTTGGATGACATTAGAGAATGAGAGATTTATTCCTTTGTTGCATGTATAGGAAACAAGATTCTATTTGAAACGAAAAAGACTCAAGGTTTTTTCTAATGCGAAATCTCTTAAGACGTCATAAATAGTGAATTAAGTCATGGAAATGAATGTCAAAAAAGATGTACGATAATTCTTTCGAAACATTTCGGTCACTGTTTGGACCCTCAGCAGTCAAAGAAAAACATTCATTAAGTCTATAAAAAAATACAAATAATGTAAAAATTCAACAGAAACACAATACACATAATTTAGACACATATAAATATTAAAGCAAATAAATAAGAATATAAGTATATAAGGGCGTAAGCCCGACATCCCGATTGGACGTCAAGACGACTGATTAACAACTGAAAGCAAGTGACTAGAATTCAAGCAAGGAAAACAGAATTTGATAAAAGAGTCGATAGAGTTGAACGAAAAGATTATACAGGCCCACAAAAAAGTGAGTTCCTAGCACGTCATGTTTTACCCCTAGATGCGGAAAATTTCCTAGGAAACAAGCTTTTCTGGGTATAAATTACCCTCGGTATTCAAATGATCTGAGAAACGGTCAGGCATGATATTTTTATTTCTTTTTGTGTTCAAAATACAAATCCGAGATAGCCCCCCCCCCCCCCCAGAATATCAGATGTAAACAGGTGAGAGCATGATGTATTGATGTATTTTGGTGCGCTGAGTATGAATCTAACAATGGATTTCCCCAGTGACGTCTAGGTTGCCCCCTAGACGAGGAAAATTTCATAGAAAATTAGCATTTTCAGGAATAAAATTTCCATTGGAAATCAAATAATTTCGGAACAGATCGGGCATGATATCTATATCTATTTTAGTTCATTGAATATCAATCTGGCATTATTTTTCCCCTAGTGCTTCATGGTTTTCCCCTAGACGCGGAAAATTCCCTAAAATATCAGCTCTGTCGTGTATAAAGTAACCCTTGTTATGGAAATCGTTTTCATGATATATTTATATCTGTTGTATCTTAAATACGAATCTGACATCAGTTTTCGCCGAGAACAGCAGGCTGTTCCCCTAGATGCGGATATTTCCTTAAAAAATCAGATTATTCTGTTATGAAATCAACTTTAGTCTTGAAATCGTTTGAAAACATATCGGATATGAAATCTTTATGTATTTTGGCGCGCTGAATATGAATCTGACGTTAGTTTCCCCTAATAATTCAGGTTTTGTCCCTGGATGTGGTGAATTACCTAGGAAAACAGATTTTCCGTATAGGGAGTTACCGTAGTTGTTTAAATAATCTGGAAAGCGAGCCGAATTCGATATATTGATGTATTCTGGGGAGCTGGACACGAGCGTAATCGTTGTTATCCCCAAGAAGGTCTGGTTTTTCCACTAGATACAGAAGATTCCTTAGAAAAGCAGTTTTTCGTGTAGCGATATAACCTGATTCGGTTCGACCAGTACCTATAGTGGGCCGCTCTGGCTAATCACAGGCGTCGTAAAAACAACATAATCGGATACCTCAGTTTTAGGTCAGCCATGAAGAAGTGAACTGAAATCTTCACGAAACGTCGGCAAAACTAATGTCACTTAATGTCAGATTCGTGTGGAATGCACCAAATTACATATATGTATTATGCTCTGAACTGTTCACAGACGATTAAAAAAATAAGGGTAATTTCATACCCGAAAAAGGTGATTTTCTAGGACAATTTCGGCTTATAGCGAAAATCTCTCACATTCTTAGAGTAAACTAATATTAGATTCGTATTCAGAACCCAAGAAATATAAATATATAATGCTCTGAACTGTTTTCAGGCAATTTTAGTACAAAGGGTCATCTATACTCATAAAAGCCGATATTCTATGGAATTTTCCGTGTCTAGAAGAAAATGCAAACGTGCTGTTGAAAGATTGATGTCAGATTCGTGTTCAGCGCCCGAAAATCTATATAGATCCCATACTTAGATCTCTCGCACAACTTACTTTTTTGTGAGCCTGTGTGAGGGATGGAATTCTCGGAATTCAAGACATACAGAATTAACAGAATTATAGGAATTCATGTATTCAAAGGAATTAATAGAATTCAAGGAATTTACGGATTTAAAGGAATTCACGGAATTCAACGAATTCACAGAATTCAATGAGTTCAAGCAATTCATAGAATTTACTAAATTCAAGGACATCACAAAATTAAAAAAATTCACGAAATTGAGGTAATTTTTGAAATTCAAGGAACTTAAGGAATTTACTATTTCAAAGTATTTATGTGATTCAAGGAATTCACGTTATTCAGGGAATTCACGTCATTCAAGGAATTCGCATTCTTTAAGAAATCCACGTAATTCACTGTATTTGCAGAATTAATATAACGCACGGAATTCGTGAAATTCACGAAATTCATTAATCCCCTGAATTCCATGAATTTATTGAATTCTTCAACCTCTATCAATTCCGTCTATTTCTTGAATTTCGTGAATTCCTTTAATTCACGTTATTCAGGGAACTTAATTTGTTCAAGGAATTCACCTCATATAAGGAATTCACGTTATTCCAGAAATTCACGTTACTCAAGGAGTCTACGGAATTCATATAACGCACGTAATTTTTAGAATTTATGAATTTTATCAATTACGTGAATTCCTTCAATTCCCTGAATCCCATTAATTGTTGCCTTTCATAATTTCCATCAATTCCACGAATTTCGCACATTCCATGAATCCTGTGAATTCCATGAATTTCATGAATTCCAGAAATTATCTGAATTCATTGAATTGTGTGCGTTCCATTAATTTCGTGAGCTCCGTGAATTCCATAAATTTCTGAATGGCTGAATTCCGTGAATACAGACAATACCATGAATTTAGAGAATTTCATAAATACCATTAATTCCGTGAGTTCCATTAATTCCACGATCTTCGACAATTCTGTGAATTCCTTTATTTCCATTAACTCTGTAAATTCTATCATTTTGATCAATTTTGTGAGTTCCTTCAATTCCATGAATTCTATCAATTTTGCTAATTCATTGAATTGCTTACATTTAATTATTTTCATAAGCTCCGTGAATTCCGACAATTCCAGGAATTCCGTGGATTCCGCCAATTGTGTGAATTCCATTCATTCCTTAAATTCCATAAATTCATTGAATTCTGTGACATGTGTAACGTCCTTGTATTCCTTCAATTTCGTGGATTCTTTAAATTTACGTTATTCAAGCAGTTCACTTGATACAAAGAATTCACCTACATTAAGGAATTCACGTTATTTACGGAATTCACGTTACTCAAAAATTCACGGAATTCATATGAAGCACGTAATTTGCGTAATTTTCGTCCTCGGGTGGTGGATAGGGGAAAGGTTGCTGGAAACAGGGGGTAGGGCTGAAATAAAATAATCCGCGCGGACAAAACACACTTAGGCCCCCATGTCAGGTCGTGAACAACCGTGCCGAAGACTAAATGGCACCAAGCCTTCAGAGGAACTCTGAAGACCTTTGTAGAATAAGGTTAATTCGAGCAGGAAATCTGGAGATGGGGTGAGTTTCTTGCAGGGTCCGTAAGAAGACGGAGATCACAAGGTGCTATCGCTGTCACGGCTACGGCCACCTGTCAGCGAAATGCGAAGGTTCAGATCGCACAACGTGTTGTTTAAGATGAGGAAAAGAAGGGCCCAGAGCTGTGGAGTGTGACGGCAAGCCACACTGCTATCTCTGCACTGGAAAGAAGGGAAGGCCCAGGACAGACCATCTTCCAGGTACAACAAAGTGCTCAAACTCCTGAGAGGTAGCCGCACAGCGAAAATCGCGGAAGTTAAAAGAGTAGAGAAGCAGAGAAATCGGCAGAAAAAATATACAAACTAGCAGGCACTTCTATAGTGAAGAAAACGGCACCCCCTGAATTAATGCGAAAGCGGTTTCGGGGGGATCTCTGCCAAGGATCGCTGTAGTGACGCTATCAATATCAACTAACTGCCGAGAAGTGCGAAACCTTCTCGGTGTCTTTTTGAACATTTTCCATCGGCCCTCGTAAAAAAAATACCTGCAAATTCTAGGAATTCGATCAATTTCGTGAGTTCCTTAACTTCCGTGAATTTTATGAATTTCGCGAATTCATTGAAATGCGTACATTCCATTAATTTGGTGAGCTGCGTGAATTTCACGAATTCCATGAATTACTTTAATTACATTAATTCAATTAATTCTGTGATCGCTGAAAATTCCGTGTATTCCTTCAATTTCGGGAATTCCTTGAATTCACATTCTTCAAGCAGTTCACTTAATTTAAGGAGTTCAACTAAGTTAAGGAATTCGCGTTATTCAAGGAATTCACGTTACTCAAGAAATTCACACAATTCATGTGACGCACGTAATTTGCAGAATTTATGGAATTCGTGATTTCCATCAATTTCTCGAATTTCTTGAATCCCATAAATTTCCAATCTCACGTGTAAACTTCTCGGCAATCCCTAGGGATATATTCAGCAGCTTTGCATTTCTAGCATAGGTCTTAAGATAAGCTATGTGAAATGCATGAGTGATCTTATGCTTTTGATATTCAGGTTTGCCGCAGAAGCACTCATGGTTTCAGCCTAAAAGATGCATCTCGCATACGTCACGCTGATAGTTGTTACACGATGTTTTCCAAATGAGATAGTAAATCTTGTTTTCCAAAGGAGCATTAATCTCTCTACGCATCTCACTGTGTGTCAATAAGCCTTCAATGTTTCCAACAGATAGATAATAAGTCCTTGGCAGGTTGAATCAAAATCTTTCCGGTTGTCAATCCAGGCCATCAGTAGATGGCGCTCGTAGAATGAAGCGTCTTGACAGGCGCACATGTCAATTAACAGGTTTTCTCGATATCCTGCTACACCTTTCTTTGAGCCGTGTTGTTCATACATCTCTGGTCACACAGGTCCGATTGTCCGAACAATCCTGGCATTCAGGAAGCCTCTGACAATCTCATACATCGGGTTCAGAAAAGTAATTGATCTAGAATTCTTAGGATCCGACAAATTGCCCTTGTTTGGAGAAGTCTTGTGCGTCCTTCCACCGGCCACTGCGGAATAGTTCTTCATTTTCCTCAATAAATTTCTCATCTCTTCGGTATCATAGATGGACATTCCTCATCAGGTGTCATGAGGTGACTATACAAGCCCTTGCAGCTATTTATGACCACTGCCTGTTCATTTAGTGAATGCTGTATCTCGTAGACTTCTCTCTAAAAGACTGCGAACTTCTTTGGTTTGGGCGAATGTTTCACAGTAAGTGGAGGGTTTCAGAAGATTCTAGATGGATTATCGAAAAACTGCTGATTTTTTACGAACCACCTCTTCTCCTAGTGTCATATAGAATACTGAAACCGCGTTTATATACGCACTCATTTATATCCTCCCGCGCTTATATTCCTGCTGTAGCTCTCATTTATATACGCTTGGCATCCACCACCTCGCAGTATCACGTGACTAGCGGAACTAATCCTCCTTTGTTTCTCTGTCTTATTTAAGCTCAATCAGCGCGCAGCGTGACAATTTTCCTCCGCTGAGAAACAGAGATGGAATCCCCTTCCTGGAGGATATAAGTGAATGATTACATTTTCCGACAGGAGGTATAAACTTGATTCCAGTGTATCTATATTCAGACAAAAATTGTTGTTACTTACAGTTTATAAAAACTAAAATGATTTACGTTACGTCACGATTTATGAGCCTGCCCAGTGGGCACAAAATTGGGCCACGTCTTTATAATATCGTTACGACACCTTTACGACAAATTTACGACATCCTACGTCCGTGTCGTCACAGTGTCTTCGCCATCTAATAAAGACATTGTCAGATCATACGACGTTTTTACCATTCGTAAAAGCACCTTAAAGACATGGACATAGGATATCGTAAAGTGGTCGTAAAGATGTCGTAACGATGTCGTAAAGACTTAGCGAAATTTTGTGCCCACTGGGTAGTTGAACGACAGTAAATTTTCCCACGAGACGGGCCAAGAAAAAAATTCGTGATAACTTTTTATGTAAATTTGGACCCCCCCCCCCCTTCTACTCAACGCTTTTTCTATAGTGTGCTTATACTGTTAGAAATTTCTGTAGGAATATATAAATAATAAAAGTAGTAATAAAATATGAGTGATGTTAATACAAACAATTTCTTACACGGAAAAAATGTATACGTAAAAAAGTCAAGAACTAGTAACTAGGTCACGGAGATGAGAAAAATTCATTGGAAATTGATGTAATTTCGTAAATAATTTGCGAATTGTGAGAAAGAATTTACGAACTCAATGTGACAAGTCTAAAACCGCTAATCACTTTTTTCCGTAATTAATTACAAAAATATAATGAGTGATTGGGAAAAGTTTCACAGAGCACTCACGAACTTGCCCGACAAATCTGGGAACTAGAGCCTGGGTTCGTCTTTACGTAGCCTGCACACACTCTCACCCACCCGCTCGGTGCGTATGTGCACGCATATTTGTGGTTTGAATTTGTCGGATGAGTGGCTAGAATTTTTAGTATACCTGCATTGCTCAGCCTCGATGGCTGCACGTGATTACGCACACATGGTTTATGTTTAGAAACTGTCGAATTCGAGGTTTCAAATCCTGAGAGTTGTGCGAATTTATAAATATGAATTAAATCGCACAAATAAAATTTTTTCCTTTTTATATTCAAGTATAAAATGTTCGAGAACTGTTTGTAGGAAATTCGAACTGTTCGTAAAAATGTTCTAAAATTCTCCACACATTTTTCATAGAAATAAGGATTTAATGTTTGATTTTTTTATCCCGTATCCGAGACCTACCTACAAGTTTGTGACTTTTTTACGGATAAATTTTTTCCGTGTATGTATCTATGTTATAATAGGATGTGCACTCATGGTATCAAATATATAATCAAATTCCACTCGTATATTTTCGAACTATAATTTTTATTTTTAAGACAAATATATACTGCAAATTTATATTAAAAGTAATGAAGCAATAATGTTTCTGTAAATTACAAATTTAGAGACATTTACTCAGAAAATGTATACGAAATGTTATTTACGTTTTTATTAATAATATTCGTACACAACTTTTCCGTAAATAATTGAATTTTCAACCAGAAAATATGAACTTTTAACAAAAAAATTATTTTGTAGAAAAATAGTTGAAGCTTCTATGAAAAAATAAATTTTTAACTAAAATATAAACTTTGCACGATAAAAATGATTTCTTAACAAAGTGGTTGAACCAAAATTTTAAAACAAAATTTGAATCCTCCAATAGAGAGAAGATCAACTTTTAAGCAAACGGTAGCATTTTTATTTAAGAAAGATGAAATTTCTACTGAAACAGATGTATTTTAAAATCAACAATAAAATTAAAAAAAAAAATTCAATTATTATCCGAAAAAGACTTTACTTTGACATTTTGATATCAAAATGTAAGTTTACAACAAGTTTAAAAATGGTTAAGAATTTTAATACAAGCAGTTACATGACAAGTTATGAGACAAGTTGAATTTTCAACCTAAAAGGACAAATTTTCAACACAAAAGTTGAATTTTCCACCAAAAAGGATGTCTTTTCAACAGAATTGATGAATTTTTAAACAAATAATAAAATTTATAACTGAAAAGGTAATACTGGGGAAAAAGCCACTGTCAAAAAAATAGAAAGAAAAGGCAAACAAGTCAATAACAATGATATTATACCAGGGTTACCGCAAACCTTTATATCTCATTTTTTCTAATTTCCTACTGACCAATTATTCATTTTCTCGGGCCATATTAATATTCAAAGAGCAAAATCTTAAGATTAAAACATTTTTAACCTAGAATCTTTTATAAACTAAATAAAATAATTTAAAATTAAAATTGAAAAAGTTTCAAACTTATTCCACTTGAAAGATTAAAGTTACAGAAATTAACTTAATTACACGCGATTTTTGTTCTTTAAATCCCTGACTTTTCCCTGACCAATAAAATTCCTTGACTTAAAAAAAAATTTCGTTAGCTAGGTTGGTTTCTTACTCAGCAGGTTCGTTTCGCATGTGATTTCCCAAAATATTATTTACATGATTAAAGTGCCTCACTCCCCTTACGTAACAAATCATAACAAAAACTACCGAACACGCTGATTACCACCGATACAGAACCTCCATGCTTCGTCTGCTAGCCAAACGCGCTCGAGAAACGAGGAGTGCTCATGCAACTGCGCACTTATTTCCATTGCGGTAACTTATATTTCTGTTACCATTTAAGAATTTCAGGCAAATATTCGTAATGTTCAGAAACCCCTTTTAAAGACAAATAAAAATCCAGTAAATTAACTACACATGTTACAGATTTTCGTTTTCAGCAACCTAATTTGGTAAATTTCAATTACTTTAGTACCTCCTCCTGCACTAAACGCTTTACGTATTTTTTAAAGGAAACATAGCAGAAACTGCTGCGTTACCAAAACTTCAACTGATTCGGAAGAGAGCAGGGCATATTTATTAATAAAATCATTTAAAATGTAATTTAAACAAATCTTTATAATGAACAGCGATAGAAATTTTATAAATTTATTGGCAGGGTTTCCCATAAGCTGAAAGTTAGGTCAAAATTTAGGGTGTAAAATTTTACATGATTTTCACAGCGGGCGTGACCCATTTTTTTGTTCCGCATAATCCATACTGTTCGCGCCGACTATGATGTCACCATATTGTTAAGTCAAGTTTACACAGAGCAAAATGGAAGCTTACCCATAAAATCTAATTTTTAAAGCCTTCATATTCAATATTCAACTATAGGAAAGTCATTTACTAGCGGCGAGAAATTTGTAGCCATCTGTCTTTGACGTTAAAAAAGTTAGTGAAAAAAACAGTACACGGAGAAAAATGTCTAGTTGGCTTAACAAGGAATCTGGTTAGCAGGACTAGACAGTCCATTAAAATATGAACCAACACGCTGTCTAGTTAAACACTCCAGACAGTCGAGTAAAAATCTGTCTAGTTAGAATTACAAGACATGTGGTATAGGTTACCAGACATCTAGTACGGCCAACATTTCCATAGCTATTAGATCTAACTAGCTCTCCAGTAAAATCAACCAAACGTTGAATTAGGCTTACATGACAGTTTGTAGATAATTTAACTAGTTTTTTTGGTAATATTTACCAGATATATAGGGTTCGAATAGTTTTTTAAAAGAAAAATTAGTATGTTTTCAGGATCTTTGGGATAGGTTTGAAAATGTATGCAATACAATAAAAGTAAAGTTCGATTATTCTACACTGCTCAAACGTATGATTTCATATTTCATGAAAAAATCGCACGGCCTGCAGCATCATCTTGAAAACGACATGGTGACGACACTGAAGAAAAACAAAGTTTACGTTCCTTGCCATATAGCCTCGTAGGAGAAAAGGTTCCACAAGTTCAGCAGATTGTCCACTGTGTCGTCATGAAAGTTACTTATTCTAATGCGCGTAAATAGAAACAAAAATCAAAACACGTCGCTTCCCGCAACTCTGAGAATTGTCATATTAACGCGCGGTACACGGAAATGCAAGCGCCAGGAAGAAACTGGAGCTGACGACGCCGAATATTAGGCATAGGCAGGCAAGCTGCCCGCTAGAGGGAAGAATATTCATTGTAAAGGGTATAGAAGGGAGGAACGAAGGGAGTACAGGATTGGTGGGGGCATATGCTACTACTATCGGCGAGAAAATTCGGGTCCTCTGGCTTTAACGTTGAAAGTATGTGAAGAAAAATGGTAGATTAATTAAAGAGGCATCATTTTAAAGTTGCGAATGTTGTACGTTAATGAGCCGAAAAGTAATATTCCAATAATTATTTGTAGCTTACAGATCTGAAAATCTGATGAAAAGTAAGGAAATTTGCTAGCTTTTAAAAGCAGTGAAATTTGAAGCATAGTTTTTTATTAAAAAAATAATAGGAAGAATCTGAAAAAATGCATGGTGGTACATTTAACGTTTCTGAACAAATTGCCGTCGAAAAATTTGCAAAATATTCGTTCGTTTTTTGTGAATAAATATGCGAACGCACTATTTTCAGCTCTAATGAAGATAATGAAGTGATTTAAATTGCAGGTAGTTAGTTGAACTATCTGTAATAATTTACAATTCGAAGGGAGTATGTGGTTCTTGTTGTCTTTTTACAAATTGCGATATTTGAAGTCAGTCTTTTATATAGGAAAGCAAGTGCAAGAGCCCAGCGTGGTGCCATTTTTTCAGGGGATCATCCTCGGTTTTCCTCAGCCCGACCTACCCAACTTGTGCCTCCGAGCATCACTCTGGCCTTCAAAACCTTTTAGTCCAGACTAAACGTTTATAAACGTTTATAAACGTTTGATTAAACATTTGAAATCAATTATTTGCTAGAACAAATAGTAATTTTTCAAAATTTCTGCATGAAACTATACTCAGATACTTGAAAAATAAAAGTTTATCCGAAATGATCATTAAATTGTTTAAATTTATGCAAATTGGGAGGATTCTTTAATTTGTTTACTTTGAGTTGATGTAATTCTTTCCGAAAAAGAGATAAAGGTATGAAAATTGGTGTACTTATACTTTGAAGCAGTACTAGTATTGTGGTAAAAGCAAAAATTTCTCAATTTAAATATAAGAACCCACACATTTGTTTAAACTTTGAGCGCCTATCTCTGCTTCTGCTTGGGATAGAAAGACGGGATAAAAACGGAGAAATTTCAAAAAATACCAAGAATTCAGTCATATCAATTAATTTATTGTTTTTTTATTCCTTAAAGAGTTATTAAACTGTAATTTTGTTTGGAGGGTGACAATAGGCCGATTAATGAGGCTGTAAACTGGGCAGCAGGCTAAGACGCGCACATGGCTGGTAGTCCCTAGACCCAAAGGCGTAGGGGCTGTAGATGCTATGCAAGGGTTACGGGGATACACTGAAGCTGTATCACAGATTTCGACAATGTAAAAACGAATCATTCACTGTCACAGAATTAATATTCTAAATGTTTCATTGTGAACTTTGTGATTTTATTCATTACTTATAGTTCACTTTATCATTACATATACAATGGTTAAAAGTGTGTGCATTATTTGTAATTTATATTTACATAATAATATAATAATTTCATAACAATGTATAGTACTAATATTTGCAAACGGTGATTGTCTTCATAAACGAAGGGTACAATTTTTAAAGGAGGTAACTAAGAAAATTTCAAAACTTAAAAATTACATTTTCATAAGCATTACATATAAATTGCAAATAATGCATACACTTTTAACCATTGTATATATAATGATAAAGTGAACTATAAGTAATGAATAAAATCACAAAGTTCACAATGAAACATTTAGAATAATAACAGTTGTTTAAAAAGTTGTATTGGTGTATATATTAATTCTGTGACGGAGTGAATGATTCGTTTTTACGTTGTCGAAATCTGTGATACAGCTTCAGTGTGCCCACGTGACCCTTGCATAGCATCTACAGCCCCTACGCCTTTGGGTCTAGGGGCTACCAGCCATGTGCGCGTCTTGGCCTGCTGCCCAGTTTACAGCATCACTAATCGGCCTAGTGTCACCCTCCAAACAAAATTACAGTTTAATAACTTTTTAAGGAATAAAAAAACAATAAATTAACTGATATGACTGAATTCTTAGTAATTTCTGAAATTTTTCCGTTTTTACCCCGTCTTTCTACCACAGGCAGAAGCAGAGATAGGCGCTCAAATTTTAAACAATTGTGTGGGTCCTTATATTTAAATTGTGAAATTTTCACTTTTACCGCAATACTAGTACCGCTTCAAAAAATGAGTACACCAATTTTCATACCTCTTTCTCTGTTTTGGGAAGAATCACATCAACTCAAAGTGAACAAATTAAACAATCGTCCCAATTTGCATAAATTTAAACAATTTAATGATCATTTTGGCTAAACTTCTATTTATCAATTATGTGAGTATAGTTTCTTGCAGAAATTTTGCCTCTAATATTAATTCGCTCAATGAAAAATTACTATTTGTTATAACGTGATAAAATGACTTATAACAAAAGCTCTATTATCTCGCACATTATTAACTTTCGAGGAACAGTGTTCATTACAAAATTGTGTATCATAGTTGGCAATTTCAAAATATCCTTACTTTTTTTCATCCGTGAAATACTTTTTTTATTACTCATAAAAGTATTTTTTATCACTTATTTTACACGTTAATTAATTTTGTGTAATAAATATTCATCGGAGCGAAAAAATACCCAAACAACTATTGTTTCTCATAAGCTTGTCTACAGGAAAAGAAAACAAAATTTCAAAAAATTAAAATTCTGAATGTTTAATCAAACTTTTATTTTAAAAATTAATCAATTGCGAATATCTCTAGAACAGCACATTTGCCAGAGTTTTGCTACACGGGTTTGGAATCAGGAGATCATTTTACATAAGAATAAAAAAAACCGTATGGACCTCGCCGATCCGACAGAAATAGGATTGGCGTCTGGACTAAAAGAGTTTGAAGGTCAGAGTGAGGTTCTGAGGCACATGTTGGGTAGGTCGGGCTGAGGAAAACCAAGGACGATCCCCTGAAAAAAACGGCACCACGCTGGGCTCTCGCACTTGCTTTCCTATATAAAAGACTGACTTCAAATATCGCAATTTGTACGAAGACAACAAGAACCACATACTTCCTTCAAATTGTAAATTATTACAGATAGTTCATTTAACTACCTCCAATTTAAATCACTTCATTAACTTCATTAGAACTGAAGATAGTGCGGTTGCGAGTTCATATTCTGAATTTCTTACTTAAATACGTATACTTAAAGATTGAGTTTCTCAAAGCTATGTAGGCTTTGAGGTACACATTCTTATTGTGAAACTCGCGCTGCACGCTCGATTTTTGATAAATAGTTGTAAATTTATATTTTCTGAACCACCTTAAAATAAATTTGAAAAATACAATTCTTTTTTCATACATTTTTCTCTATCTCGCGTTGTTATGCTAATAATAGGATTTTGGTTTTCATATTATTTTTTTATAGATAAAGCAAAATATCCTACAAGTATTCTTTTAGATTTTTTACGCATATCGCGTCTTTTGGAGCAATATTGAAAATTTCGATTTTCTGCATCTATTACTTACGATAAAACTAAATTACGAGTCCTATTGAAAAGTGGTTAAAGGAAATTGTATAGGATTTTTCAAAATCTGTAATTTCTCTTTGAGACTTTTTGTGGTTTTTTGCGTCATTTGGTTAAAAATTTGAATGTTGTGATATCAAATTTTGGGCAATTCTAATACTTTCTCTAATATAAATAATAAGAATGTAATAAATCAATAAAAATTTGTATCTCTTTTTTGGGTGAACAATTTTCTGTCAAATCCTTTCTTTTCGTAACTTGTATCGTTTTTTCACACATTTTTTTTTTTAATTATCAATGTCATTTTTCGCGAATAAGACAAAAATATTTATTATTTTTTGTGCAATAAAAATTAGAATTTTCGATTTTACGAGAAAATTTAAAAAGTTTGTATGATTACCTTGTAGGGCTTTTAAAAAGCAAGGATTTTATTTACTTAACTTTTTTCATATCGTACGTTGTGTGGATTAAAATTTTGATTTTCGATTGATTAAAAAAATTTTTAAAATGCTATAACACTGACAATTTTTTTTTGTATAAAAAAAGTTATCAGGATAAAGCGTTTGGCTTTCTAAGTATCATAAATAGACATGAATAAAAATTTTTAGTATAAAAAAATAATCCCAAAATGTTTTCAAATGCTCTAGCTTTTTGAATTTTTATCCAAAATGGCGGTTTAACGAACTCGACCTTTCTTTTCGGACTTTTTGGACCTTTCTGTTCTTGTACTTTCACAATCATAAATGAAGAAAATGTGAAAAATTAGAGGGCCTTTCATTTTTTTTATTAATTTCAATTTTTAAACGATTCAAATTCTTTAAAGTAAAACACTTTTCTTTTCTCTGTAATATTGATATTTTATCAAATATAAATAAAATTGAAAATAAAGTTCCTTAAGTACAGCCTTAATATACTTGTTCTCTGTCATTCTTTTAATTGTTGTAATTTCGTTTTCTGTGTCTTGTCGATTTTTTGTTGTGTATTTTTATGCTAAACAAATTTTAAACCATACATTATAAGGATAATTTCGATAAATAAAAAAATCGAAACATAAAGGGGCCGTCAGTATACTGCATAACCAATTGCATGGGGGGGGGAATCATAATAAATATGATGGTTCGAACAGGGGTTGCGGATCAGTGGAAAATTTCACTTTGCCATTTTTGTTAGAAATGTATCCTTTATTAATTTAAAATTCATTTATTTGGCAGAAAATTCATCTTTTTGGTCGAAAATTAATTTTATTGATTTCTTTTATATCGTCTTTTTATTAAAAATGCAATGTTTAATGTCTAAATTAGTCTATTTTGATTAAGGATTTAACAATATGCTGGAAAATTGAAGTAGGATTCGTTTGTAAATGAACTTTACCGCTAAAAAACATTATTTTTAGTTTTAATTGCACTATTTGATGAAAAATTAAACTATTTTAATGTATTTTGTTGAAAATTCGTGTTTGTTACATCTAGTTTTTTTTAAATCATCATTCTTTCAAGATTTACCTCTTTGGCTTAAAATTTAACTTTTTTGTTGACAATTGAAGTTTTTCATGTTCAAAATTACTTTTTTCTCTCTGAAAATTGCAACTTGTCTACACATGGTCAGAAATTGATTGTTAATAGTTTGAAAATTCAACTATTTGGTGGCAAATTTATGGAAGTTGTTAAAAATTCGTCTTCTTTGGTAAGAAAATTAATCTTCTTTGTTGTAAATTAATTATATATTTCGACCTTAAATCTTAGGCAATAAAAGTGTTTTATATTGCATTCGAATTAATTGAAAATGAATTTTAAATAATAACTGATACGAGGTGTTTTATTAGCTGTAATGCATGGCGTAAAGTACAAGTTTGAGATAATAAAAGATCCTGTGATCCTCTTCGTGACCTTCTCACCTAAAAGCCAGCTGATGTGTACAATGTGAACATTATTTCGAAGCCATTTATGAAAAAAATTAATCACCATTTTTAAACACTTAAAACCCGTAAATAAATAGTTTTTCTTTGTTATTCGAAACATTAAGAAAATTCACTTAAATCAATAAGTGAAATCAAAATTTTTTTCAATCCTTGGTGGGAACTTTTTTACAAGTATGAAAGAGTATAACTATTTTTACAGGAAAACATCAATGAATATTATAATTTTTAAAATACTAAGAAATTCAGGTGGCAACACTTGATTAACTTTTTCATTAGTAGAATCCTTAGTAATTTTTACTAGTCTCTGCAGTGGTGTCACCACAGCATTCGATGCTGCCTGAAATCCATGTTGATGTGATTGTGGCTCAATCAAGCCTAAAAAACTGCTTTCGCTAAATTTCTATTTATAACATGGCCACCACCACCACATCCCCCACCACTCTATCCACCACCATATTCACCACAAATAGAGTGAACCCTAGAAATATGGCCCCCTTATATAGTTCTTCCGAGAATTTGCGCTGCAGGTAAAGGCAAGAGAAGCTGAAGGGGCGGGGGGTAAGCGGCGGTCGCTGAGGTGTGAAAAAAAGCGTTCTCTATGAAAAATAACTCTACCTGGGTAACTCCCCTCTTCCTCTAGCCCCAAAACCGACCCAGGCTCAGATTTTCACTGTTTTATAAGAATAAATAAAAATTTCAAAGGCAAAAATTATTTTTCGATTAAATAGAGCGGGTGCCAAGCACGCGGAGCGACCCAAGGACTACCGCCTTTTGCATTTTTCACGCAAGTCTTTTATCATATTGTTGACACGCAGAGATGCTTTTTAGGCCATTAGCGAGTGAAAGCTTGGCACCTCCAAGAGCGCCGATGATAAGGACGATTAGTTGAACAAAATATTCCGGGTACAATCGTTGCAACTCCCTTATAAGGTCTCGATACCTCTCTTTCTTTTCTTTCTCCTTGGCTATGATGTTTTTGTCAACTGGTGCCGACAATTCGATGAAGAACATGGTTCGCTTCTCGAAGTCAAGAAGAACCATGTCAGACCTCGAGTGAGCAAAAAAAATAATTGTCGAGAATATAAAATTCCAGTATATGCGGTACTTCCCATTCTCGACAACTGAATCGATTTTCCTAGATATTATGTGAGCTAAATGCTCGAGGTGTGCACGGCACGCCCTGCAGCTATCATCAGGAATATCTTGGCTGAAAATGTGGCGACGGTATGTTAAGGTGGAAATGACACCGTCTTGGCATGCCAAAATGAAACCCTCTGTACTAGACTTCAATACGGGTGAATTAAGGAAAGCAAACGTTAGCTCACAAGAGATTGACTGATGCTTCACATTTCTGTGGAAGATACCTTGCATCCTCTTATCGAGGAGCTGTTCATGAAAGTTTTTCTCTTGCGCTTTCTTAATTCGGGCTTTCAGGAGTGAGTACTCGAGATAAATAAGATTTGATGCATTTTGCTCACCCCTAATACTGAAGCTAAGACCAAGTGTTTCAGCAGACTCCTCCGCTGCTTTGTACAGAAACGCTCCTTTGCCCACTGCTTCGTGATTCTTGACCATTTTAAGAAGAGGGTATCTTCCGTTTGCAACTCAAGGTGCTGTACCCAGAATAATCCTGTTATGAAGACATTCAAGACTCAGTATTCCGCGACCACCTTGACGGCGTGAGAATGTACCGTCACGGAGCGGGAGACTTAAGATGCATGCTTTTGTTCATGTGCATAACCTTTTTTGTCCCGATATCAAGGAATCTGAGCTCGTTCTTGGTCCATGGAACTACTCCAAATGAATAGAGTACTACCGCGACGGCAAGCATGTTCGTTGCAGATACTTTGTTCCTCTCCGACAGTTCGGAAGACCAAATCTGCCGGATGAGACGTTTGTATTTGCTTCGGAGAGTATCATTTATAGATGTCACATCCTGAATCCGGTTCTGTGGCACGCCCAGGTATGTCTAAGTCTCTCCAGCGCAAATGTGTCGTATAGCGCTTCTATTACCGCGCTCAGGATCTTCAGGGATGCCATTAAGTTTTCCTTGCTTCAAATAAACCTAAGCGCATTTGTCTAACCTAAATTCCATTCCAATTTCCTTAGTATCTCGTTCGACAATCCCTAGAGCTAGATGTAGTTGCTCTTTGTTTTTAGCATAGATCTTAAGGTCGTCCATGTAAAATACATGAGTGACCTTGCACTTTTGATCTGCAGGTTGGCCGCAAAAGTACCCGTCGGCATGGCGAAGTGCTAGATATAGTGGCAATAATCTAAGGCAAAAGAGGAGTGGGCTCATGGTGTCGCCCTGAAAGACACCTCTCTGGAAGGTTACCTTGTTAGTCGTGACACGATTTTTTCCAGATGACATAGTAAATCTGGATTTCCAAAGCGGCATCTCTCTCTCTCTCTCTCTCGTT
>NC_046659.1:31403471-31409851 GCF_010883055.1 Belonocnema kinseyi | reverse complement strand
ACGGATTGTTATTTGTATCACACTTGTTTGACGATGATACCGAAAATGTTGGTTTTTACGTATTTCTAACGACTTAGGAGATCCTTCTAGAAAGTTACCATTTTTATTTTTTTGAAGACAATTTTTAGGGTTATACTCGTTCAGACCCACCAATTCTGAATTTTTCAATTAAAAATAACTAATTTAATAATTACATATTTTTCATTCACCACTTTTAATCTCATTTATGAGCCAAAAAGGTTCGATTATCTCAGCCAAGATAAGGCTCGTCTTGAGTCAAGTAAACGTCGTCTTTGCCAAGACAAGGCTCGATTTAAGACAACTAAAAGCCGTTTTACCGATCGTGACCATAAAAGTATGACGAAGGCCAATGTCTCGACTCAGTTTTGAGACGCAGCCAGACATCGATGTCTTGGAGAAGAATTCAAGACATAACCATGTCGGACTCAAGTCGAAGCATTTTTACTCGGGTGCATGCGGTAAATGTAAAGGTCAAGTTTCAAGCGATGAACTGAGACTGGGTGTTTGGACTGCTAGAAGGATGAATGATCTCAAGGTAAAAGAATTACAAGGGAATATCCACGTAAGAAAACTAGATATTTTATGTATACCTGAAGTAAAGAAGTAAGGTGTGGAGTAGACAGTGAATCACATGGCAGGCAAAGAGTAGGTTTGATTATGAATGAAAAAGCGGAGCAGCATCTCATAGACCAAGGATATTTATCTCCCATATTGATGTAAGTTAGCATCAAATTTTCGAGGATTCAAGAAGAACTGATAACGGTGATAGATTACTTAGCTTATGCTTAGAAAGGGGTTTATTTAGTACAAATACTTGGTTTAGGTATCAGATGATGCACATGTATGCCTGGTGTAAATAAAATAGCCAAAGTATAAATTACTTGGTTGTTGTCGATGAAAGACCTTCTGGTGTCCAAAATAGACTTAGGCAGGACGCATAAAGTACTTTGCGGGATATTATTGTTAAAAGTGCGAGCGAAGTACTGTGCTACTGCGGTTGTAGGAAGAACGTCTGGTGGCGCGTGGTGGAAATCTAACTTCGTCATTTTTTTAATAATTCTTTTTCTTTCAGGTGGTAGTTATCTTAAATAAGGGTCAGTTTTACAAAAGCGATTCATAGCCCATTGTAAAGCAAAGAAATAGGAAAAAATTTAACATAGTCATTTTTTTAAATTAATGATTCTTTAATGATTTTTGTAGATGGCGCCGCTAAGTTGCCGGCAAGATAGCGCCTCCCTGTTTTCTCGAAAACTAATAAGGCAAAAAAAAATTTTCGTGTAAAAAATAGAAAAAAAGTCTGCCCGCGTTGCGGGCAAATCCTCATCGCGCGCTACGCGCGCGGTTCGCTTTGCTTGAAAGTTTGAGCGTGCCTAGGGTGCACGACGGTTAAATCTCACGCTTCGCGCTCGGATATTTATTCTTTGCATTTGGAATGCTTGAAAAAAACTTTATCAAAAAGATCTCTTTTAGATGGCAGAATTTATATGCGCCTGCATATTCTGAATTGTTTACTTCATTAAGTAGAGTCAAAGATTAAGTTTCTCAAAGCTCTGTAGGCTTTGAGGTACACATTCTCCTCGTGACACTCGCGCTGCGCGCTCGATTTCCGACAGACATTTGTAAACAGGTTTTTCTGGATTTTTTTTCTCGTAACTTTCGTCGTTTTCCCACACATTTCTTTTTATTTTATTTTTTTTCAACGTTATTTTTCACGAATAAAACAAAAAGTACGCGCAAGATCAAAAGGTGATTCTTAACGAAACTGTAGATCTTTTTTGGGATAACCATTTTTGTTATTTCATATTTTTTTTATCCTACATAGTTTTTGCACCAAATGGAATTTTTTGTTTTCCATTATTTTTTGTGCAATTAAAATTAAAATTTTCGTTTTCTGAACAAAATCCATAAATTGGTTACGATAATCTTGTAGGTCTTTCAAAAAGAAATGTTTTTCTTCTCTTGACTTTTTTTCATATCGTGCGTTTTTCGGCTTCAAATTTTTAATTTCGGTTGATTAAAAAAATTTTGAAAACGCTATTACTTTGAGAATTTGCTTTTTATCGAAAAAAGTCATCAGGATAAATTGTTCGTTTTGTTTAATACTATAAATATCCGTACATAGAATTTTCAAATTCAGAAAAAAGTGGTCACAAAAATTTTCAAAATGCGCTCACTTTTTGAATTTTTATCAAAAATGGCTGGTTCACAAACCCGTCCTTTCATTGAGGACTTAAAACTTGAACTATTCATTATCTCTAACGATTTTTTTCTGTCTATTCCCGATCCGGCAAAATTAAATATTTATAAACATGAACATTAAATAGGTATGTTGACAATATTTTCGCAATTATTCCCACTGACAAAATTAAAGAGTTTTTAAAAATATCATCTGTTCAATATCTTAATTTTAATTCTAACCATCCTTTTTCACAAAAGATTGCTTTGATTTAAAACTTAGTCGATAGATGCGTTAAATTGAGTCACGTTAGCTTGCGGAGTGATAATCTAAACTTTATCAAAGAAAAATTACAATCTAATGATTATCCTCTACCACTCGTTTAGAGTGTTCTAAAAAAAAGAATTCATGAACTACACAACGGCTCCATTAATAATAAAAAACAAAAATTGTTGGATAATCATAATGCAAATATTAACGTCTTATCTAATCCGTACATTTATGGATTATCTGTAAGAATTAGGGGCTCTCTCAAAAATTTAATATTAACGTTTGTTTTAGAAATGGATACAAATTAGAACACTATTTTATCAATCAAAAAGGCAAAGATGCTAAACAAAATTTATCTAATGTAGTTTACATGATCAAATGCAATTGTTGTAACAAAGTTTATATTAGAGACATCTTATACCTCATCCATTTTATTACTTTAAAAAACCCTTCATTATCAGGTATTTATAACATTTATATTGAATTTAATACTTGTGTTTAAATCAATTTTAAAAAACAAAATGTCGTATAATGCACTTCTTGTGCTATGTTTTACAAAAAAATTTTTTTTGTTGTATAAATTTTTGAAAAAACAGGGCGGCACTAGCTTGTCAGCAACTCAACGGCGCGGCGTCCTCTACAAAAATCATTAAATTGAAAATATAACTAGGTTAGAGATTTTTTCTATTTTTTACTTTACAATGTAATATGAATCGCTTTTCTAAAATCGACCTTTAATTTAAAAATACGCCCTATAATGAAAAAAAGTATTTAACATTTTTTTTTAATGTGTAGGCTAGAATTTTGGGCTATTTTTTGTTTTAAATATAATATGGAACAATTTTGTAAAATCAACCCTTATTTTAAAAGCAACCCCCTGTGATGCAAAAGCGTATTAAAAAAAGAAACTATCAAAATGGAAAATGCTCATAAAATATTAGCAAGGTATTTTTAAAGCATAAATGAGGAGCAAAATTATTGTTCACCCCGAATCGTTACAAAAACGACCACCATATTTGTATCAAAATACAACCTGCAAAGTGATGCCAAAAATTGTATACATAAACTGTTGGGACTTTCGTCCTTTTGCTTTTTGTGCTCTTTTATTACCTCCAGAGTCATATCAATCGCTTTTGTAAAATTAACTTTTAAGCGTAATTATTTCTCACCCCTAATTGTAACAAATATAACCGCCGTAATGTATATTATTTCTCATTCTATGTGTGTTTATTAAAAAAATATGATTTACCTTTTTCGATTCATCTTTTGATGCCTTTAATCAACTTCCAGCGCAACAATGAGGTCTATCAAGCTAGCACCTCTACAAACAAAATTCTTAACTTTCTTTGTAGCAGAATTTTTTTTTTACTTTTTTGTGCTTTATTGACGATTTTTGGGCTTCAATACTTTTTATGAAAATTCAAATGTCGAGTGGAGGTACTGGCTTGAATCAAGCAGTTTCCAAAAACCACCCCTGCTAAAAATGAAACTACCCCCTATATTAATACTCAAATTCGGAAAAAACAAAGAACACCAGACTTTCGGAGCTTATTTTGGACTCCCGAATGCAAGAAAAGAATCGGAACACTACACCCATTTTCAAAAACCCACTCTCTTACGAAAAGTTAAATCTGCAAAACACGAAATGCACCAGATTTTGGGCTTTTGATTCCATCAAATAAAAATTCAGAAAAATCAGCGCTATGTACATAGACTCGAAAATAATATACATTACGGCGGTTATTTTTGTAACAATTAGAGGTTAGAAATCATTGCACTTGAAAAGACCATGTAACTGTTTTATAAGTACATTCTATCTATGTGGATATCGACTTTTCTTGATATGTGTTTTATTGCAAGTTATTGTTTTTTTATGTTAGGGTTAATTTTACAAAAGCGATTGATATGAAATTGTAGAATAATGAAACAACACAAAAATCAAGAGCACAAAAGTCCCAACAGTTAATTTATACAATTTTTGGCATTAGTCTGCAGGTTTCTATTCGCATACAAATACGGGGGTTGTTCATTGTAACGATTCGGGGTGAACAATAATCTTGCTCCTCAGTATGGTTTCAAAAATACGGTGGTAATAATTTCCAATTAT
Source organism: Belonocnema kinseyi (assembly GCF_010883055.1). Classification (NCBI taxonomy): domain Eukaryota; kingdom Metazoa; phylum Arthropoda; class Insecta; order Hymenoptera; family Cynipidae; genus Belonocnema; species Belonocnema kinseyi. Next base: position 31,405,277 of record NC_046659.1, on the reverse strand, counting down.
TTTCCATCTTGATAGTTTCTTTTCTTCAAATACGTTTTTGCAGCACAGGGGGTTGCTTTTTAAAATAAAGGTTGATTTTACAAAAGTATTTCATATCACATTGGCAAGAAAAACAATAGCAACAAAATCTGGCCCAGTAATTTTTTAAATACTCTTTTTATTGCAGGGGGTGGTTTTTTTAAAATAAGGTTCGATTTTACAAAAGCGATTCATAGCATGTTGGGAAGCAAAAAATAGAAAAAAATCCAACCTACTCATTTTTTTTTAAATTTAACAATTTTTTTATGATTTTTGTGGAAGGCGCCGCTGAGTCGGCCTGTTTTATCGAAAAATAATGGAGTGAAAAATTTGTTTTGTTGTCGACACCAGTCAGTTCCTAGCAGTCGGTAACTGATCAGTTGGTAAGGTAGATCTCTGCCTCGGTTTTACCATCTATGTAGTTCAAGCTTTAGCCGACAGATGTCGTCACTGTTTTACTAGTTATGTAGTACAAGCTGTGATCGACAGATGGCGCTCATGGGAGGCAGGGATTATCTAGAGTTATCGAAGCTTCTAGAAAGATCTAGTCGGTTCTTGAAGCTTCTAGAATATTCGGCCTTAGATTACCATTTTACGTGTATCGAGGATTCTCCAGAGTTCTCGAAACTTCTAGAAAGATCTACGCGATTCTCGAAGCTTCTAGAAATATATAGGCGATTCTTGAAGCTTCTAGAAAGATCTAAGCGAGTCTCAAAGCTTCTAGAAAGATATAGACGATTCTCGAAGCTTCTAAAAAGATCTAAGCGATTTTCGAAGGTTCTAGAAAGATCTAAGCGATTTTTGAAGCTTCTAGAAAGTTCGGCCTAATGGTAATATGAATGAAATACTTGTATATATTGCTAAATGCCTATACCTTACACTAAGCGCCTAGAGGACGGGGTGGGAGGTTTCTCGAGGCTTCGAGAAACTTCGGCCTCGTATATGTAATACTCGTTTATATTTCTAACTGCCTATACTTTTCAAGAAATTGTAAAAAAAATAGTGCCGACTTATATTTCTGTCTCACACATAGAATTTTCACAGCATAGCGCCTGCGCTGGAAAGTAGTACCGAACTATACACAGTTTGCCTAAGAGAACAAGGGGGTTTTCGAAGCTTCTAGAAACAGCAACCTAATATGATAGAGAGAGAGATAAAATGCTTATTTATTTAGTGCTGATGGAAACGAGATTGCGCGTAAAATTTGTATATGCATCGCCACGATGTGTTTATCTCCAGCGCTGAGAGAATTTTGCAACCCATCGTTCTCTTTGATATCATTCGTTATTTTGAAGTAAAATTTCATCACTGAAGTTGGCTGAAAAGTGAGATTCTTAATAATGCTGAATGCGAAATTTGAAAATCAACCCCTCGTTGAGGAAAGTTTACGACTCGTCGCTGTCATAACATCCCATCGTTGAAGTTTGTCAGAACATCCCATCGTTGAAGTTTGTCAGAACATCCCATCGTTGAAGTTTGTCAGAGGTGCACTCACAGCAATGCGGAAAGCGCGCGAAAATTTAAATTTCTTATCCATAAGTTAAAGCCAATTACAGTAAACAGTGCTGCGCACTCCTACTGAATACACATTTGACTTGTAAATGTTTAATAGGCGTATATGACTCAAATGGTTGCTCAAAACAGTTTGGAGATGCACAGGACACCGGTCCAGCAGCGAGACTAACCTTCACTGTTTTGATGAATTCTGTAATACAGTTCTGTTCTAAGGTAAATACAGGTAAAACACTGACCGTTCATTTACTGTCAGAGGATAATGGTTTATATATG
>NC_046659.1:31402041-31403371 GCF_010883055.1 Belonocnema kinseyi | reverse complement strand
AAAAATATACAAGATTGTTTAATCATTAACAAAGATTAGCTTTTATGACTGTTAGAATTATCCTTTTTGTTAGGGCAGGTATACGCTCGAAGTTATAAGACGCACGTGTTGAAGTCATAAAATTCGACTCAAGAGATAAATTTATGTCTTCAAGACATAAAAACTTACCTGCAAGGCATAAATTGAAGTGTGGGTCCGTCTCAAAACTAAGACATTCTTAAGTCGAACTTTTCGACTTCAGCATGTCTTTATTGGGGGCAATTCAATTCGAACTCAAGACGAATTATTTTTACTCGGGTAGGGCGCGCGACGGTTGAATCTCGCGCTTCGCGCTCGGATATTTATTCTTTGCATTTGGAATGCTTGAAAAAAACTTTATCAAAAAGATCTCTTTTAGATGGCAGTATTTATATGCGTGTTCATATTCTCAATTGGCTACTTAATTAAGTATAGTCAATGATAAAGTTTCTGAAAACTCTGTAAGCTTTGAGGTACACATTCTTATCGTGACACTTGCGCTGCGCGCTCGAATTCCCACAGACATTTTTAAACAGGTTTTGTTGAATTTTTTTTCGTAACTTTCGTCGTTTTACCACACATTTTTTTCTATTTTAATTTTATCAACGTTATTTTTCCTTCTCTTGACTTTTTTTTATATCGTGCCTTTTTCGGCTTCAAATTTTGATTTTCGGTTAATTAAAAAAATTTTGAAAACGCTATAACTCTGAGAATTTTCTTTTTGTCAAAAAAAGTCATAAAAATAAATTGTTTGTTCTTCTTAATACTATAAATATCCGCACATACAATTTTCAAATTCAGAAAAAATGGTCTCAAAAAATTTTCAAAATGCGCTCACTTTTTGAATTTTCACATAAAATGACTGGCTAACGAACTTGACCTTTATTTTAGGACACTTAAAGAGTATACCTAAGGCCAATCCAATCTGTCAATTCTATCGAAAGTTATCGTGCTGAAAAACTAAAAATCTACATACACACACATACACATGGACACATAGGCATAAAGACACATTCGTAAAAACCTGTTTTTCGGATTCAGGTTTTCTCAAAACGTGGGCATTTGACAAAAACGGGGGAGGGGGGTCCAATTTTACACAAATCTAATACCTTCTCTTGATGAGAATGTAGAAAGACCTATAACGCATGTTGACTGCTACTCGCAAATAATACGTTTGAAGTGTAGCAGTCAACAGACGTCATACGTCTTATATACGAGGGTGGATTGATAAGTTTCCGGCCTGATCAAGAAAAACAACGTTTTTAAGAATTTTTTTTTTTTATTTCTCAACATAATCTCCTCCAAGGCTGAT
>NC_046659.1:31399584-31401941 GCF_010883055.1 Belonocnema kinseyi | reverse complement strand
GCTATCTAAGGATGGTACTATAGAACGCCACCTCAAGGTAGGCCTAGTGGCGCCATCTCTTGGTCAGGCCGGAAACTTATCAATCCACCCTCGTATTTTAAAAGCTTTTACCGTTATGAAAAAATCTATTGCGATTATTCCCTGGCCTTCGAATGGGAATTTTAACGTAGAATCAGAATTTCACGAATTTAAAAGTTGATCTTGCTGTTTTTTTTTTAAATTTTTTGTTACATGATACGGCAGCGGCGTCATTATTCAGTTCCCTTTTCCCCCACTCTTTGCCTATACATAGACCCGAAGCCCCCTACGAAAAAATAGAAGCCCCCCCCCCCCCCATGAAAAAAATCCTGGCTGTCGCTCTGATATGAAAGAGATAATTTGTGGATACTATATAAGAATATTCTCTGTAGACTATCCTTTCCGTTCAATCGGTCCGCTAGGGCATGCATACCATTTTTATTGAGCAGAATAAAGTTTTTTTGTTATTATCTCTCAAAAAAGAGTTACTATTTCAGAGACTATTTAGATACTATTTCATACCATCTCTGAATTCAGGTATCAGAAAATTAAATTCTTATAGACAAAACCCGGGGAAACTGAACTTGGTTTACCACACGTCGATCTGCATATAAAATCAAAGTACAGGCCTAAAAATTTCATAAAAAATGTAAATAAATTTGACAGTTTTTAACGGCAGTGAACTAATTGTCACTCTTTAACACATAGCATCGCAGTGTTCTTTACTTTAAAAGTTTTCGCGAAAAAGCATACTCATCAACCATTTGACTCCACGTAGATGATAGTTTGCACCATAACTATGAAAATTAATTATTTTCAATAATATTATTATCAACTTCTGTGGACGTCCTCATAAATTATTTAAAGCATCATGATAAAATAATAAACATTTCTTTAATTATGCCTATCCTTGTTTGACAGTACACCATTTAAGGAGTATAATCAAACAAACCATGATGTTGACAAAACTACCTACTCTTGTATATTTTAATCAAAATTGAAAGTACAAAAATGGTTTGTTTTTTATATTTTTTATATCATGCACATGTACATACTTTTTGGAACATTACGTGTAAAAAATCCGTCTTTGCTAACTATTCTCTACCATTTGCAGCGTGGCTTTGAATAGAAATACTGACATTTGATTGGTACAATTAATGATCCAAAATAGTCTCAAATTGTAAAGACGGCAGAAGCCTTAGTATATATGTTCTTTTTCATCGAAAATTTTACATATAGGACAAAAATGTATTTAAAATATCAAAAAGATGGCAGATGTTTCTCTGGAAAAATTGATGTTTTATTGAAAAATATGCGAAATAAAGAAAAAAGTTTAAAGAGGGAGTTATTCTCCTTGAAGCCTAAAAATTCTTATAGTTTCTCATATTTTTAAAGGGCTTTGCGTACTTCTTACACGTTCGTTACCATTTAGAGAGACATACAACTATGTTGCGAAAAAATGCATTTTGTTAATTTTTTGGATAAAGTTCCGAATAGGTGAACGTGACTATTTCCTTCACACTGCGTATACTTATGTATTTTGACGCGTTGATTACGAAAATAATAGTGAAAATTGGCGACTAAGTGATTTTCATGGTGAAATCGCGGAAAACAGATTAAAAAATGTGGTTTTTTGCGTTTATCACAGCCAGTATGCAAAATCTCGCAAAATGCTTCTAATAAAAGTTGTAGATATTACAGAAATACACATTTTTTGTGGGATACATTTTTTTTGTGCGAGTGATAGTTTTCGATAAAATTAGTGATATCTCGATTATTATGAAAAAAACCATAAAAATCATGCTCTTTTCGTTTTCGAGTGTTAACCGTCCCCCAGTGTCAGCAACCCGTCTTATACGCGTAATTGAATCCGTTTCCTAAGTTTTTTCTGGTTCCAGTCACAGGGGTGCCTTCCCGCCCCCGCGACGCGTAGAAATAGGGGCAGGGGTGTGACCTTACATTATTTCTGTGACCAGTCACAGGGGTGCCTTCCCGCCGCCATGACGCGTAGGAATAGGGGCAGAGGTGTGACCTTACATTATTTCTGTGACCAGTCACGGGGGTGCCTTCCCGCCCCCAAGACGCGTGGGAAAAAGGGCAGTGGTGTGATCAACTTTTATTGGAAACATTTTGCGATATTTTGCATATTGGCTTAGATAAACGCAAAAAACCATATTTTTCATGGTTTTTTAGCAATTTCACCATGAAAATCGCCGAGTCGCCAATTTTCATTATGATTTTCGTAATCAGCGCATCAAATTACATAAGTATACGCAGTGTGAAGGAAATCGTCACGTTCCCCTATTCGGAACTGCATCCAATATCCCTATTAATTCCAA
>NC_046659.1:31397486-31399484 GCF_010883055.1 Belonocnema kinseyi | reverse complement strand
ATTAATATTAAAAAATTATTATTCTTTAAAATCTATATGCTAATCCGCTCTGAAGGGATCCGAACGAAACAAAATTTACGACGATACTCAAACATATTCTTCGAGGAATTTGAAGACCTTGCTTTCCTGCGAAGGCTAAAACCAGTTTCTGAAGAATCAAGGATGGCTCAAGTTTTAACATTCATCAGAAGTAGCTAGGTTCTAATACTTCGGAGGAATCTAAAATTTCTAATTATAATAATTTCTCAGTTTTAAAACCTTTCGTTGTTGTCAAGGCTAAATCGTGTTTCAAAAAAGCAAACATAGTTCAGGATCCCTAGGTTACTTGCTAGGCCTAATTTTAACATTCTTCAAAGATAATTTGAATAACCTAAATCAACTTATTTTACATATTATCCATCTCTTACTAACAAAACGAATTAAAAGTATTTATGATTTTGTTCTTAATTTAAACAATAGTAACGAAAATAACGAAAGTTTCGTTATACGATAACGTAACGTAACAAAAAGGAACGTTTGATTTTGTTTTGTTTCGTTGGGATCCTTGCCGCCCTATCTTATTATTATAGATAGGTCTTAAGGATCAGTCTAGTCAATTCAATCCGGGATAAAATTTTTTAGGTTTCGTATTATTTGAAAAGCAGTTAGCACTTTCAAGAATTATAAATATTAAAAAAAAAATAAAAACAAACAATTACAACCAACTTTTGGACATTAATGCCTATAAAAACCTTTCGAAACCTCAGAAAAAATGTTAGTTAACTATCCCAGACTTTACCAACATATAGTATAATATATTTTTCTCACTGTGTTTCTGGAGAAATTTATTACATTTGGTGTCAAGAGAAGATTGTAGACGTTGTATGTACCATGAAACATTTTTGTAAAGTATGATACTAAGAGAACAAGTTTTGCATGGAATTTTTAAGTGAACACTTGTAAACGTGCTTATGTGACATGTTTACTGACCTGTGCGAGGCACATACATAACGCGTCCGTTGACACTTTAGAGAACCCTCGTTTCGTTTCCTTCAGTTCGCAAGGGTGTGCCTGGGGACTTCTTATTTCTTGCAAAGCTTTTTTAAACATAAATACTAATGTAATCTCGTTATGAGTAAACATATAGCGTAAAGTTTGTTCCAGAAGCTATGTAGGGTAGCTCGGACAAACTGAATTAACGCGCAAAGTTGAGATGCGAAAGAAATGTTAGGAAGAAAAATTTTCCATCCTGAAAAGATACACAAACTTTTTTCAACTATTTTTTGATAACATGCACTATTTTCTTTATAATTCTGAGAAATTACAAAAAATTAATTTTCCAAATAAAATATGCGAGATACTAAAAAAATGTGCATCACAAAAGGATCTGAAAAATTGCCTAGATCTTTTTCTGTTTTATACCTCTTATAGCCGCTACTGTGAATAAAAAACATTCTGTTTTCTGAAAATGAATTTTTAATTCATTTACTGTTCAATTTATATGATTAAAAACTGTATATTTTTTAAACCAATATATCAGAGAAGTAAATTAATTTTGACACACATAAAAATTCACACATATATGCATATGTATATGCGGACTTGTTCATGAGTATCTAAAATCTTTTTTTGAGTTCGTAAGCTCAGAATGTTTAGGGTGGGTGGCGAAATCTTTACAATTCAGGGCTCGACCAAAGTGGATTTGCGGAAGAGGCAGAACAACCACGATGCGTTAGAGGGTTCTGGGGAACCAAAGGCCATCAATTACGTTACGGAAGAACGCAGTCGTTGGCTCAAACAAAGGTCTCCGCACATCCTCGAAGTTCATGATTTGGTATACATCGTTTCTGCACGGTTCATATACTGGGCCTAATTATTAGAAATTTACATATTTATTTTTTTGTCCTCTTACTCGCATTTGTCCTCTCATTATTTTTTAGATAAAACAAAAGTCCTGTTGTCTCTTCAATATTCAGTTTTTTTTTACCTATCTATTAAAGAATTTGACTCACTGAATCT
>NC_046659.1:31395865-31397386 GCF_010883055.1 Belonocnema kinseyi | reverse complement strand
TCAGCAACCTGGGTCGGAGCAGTGTTGCGGAACGAACGTGTTAGTTACATAAATAGCACGAGAATTCTGGATCAATCTGAAAAATCTCTATCCCATCCACACTCTACTCCTTTCCCCTGCCGAGTGAGCCACGCCTACCCCGAAAGGGAAATGGCTTAATGGTGTAATAATAATAATAATAATAATAATAATAGTAATATATATACGAGGTGTGTTCAAAAAATAAGGTGACTTTATGGTTTTCTAAAAAAATATTCATTTATTCGTCCATATTTATGTTGTCCCCTTCAAAGTAATCCCCCTCAGATATAATACACATGTATCAATGCTTTTTCCAATTATCGAAACACTTCTGATAATCCTTTTGTGGTATAGCCTTGAGTTCTTTCAGCGATGCAGTTTTTATCTCCTCAATCGTTGAAAATTGATGTCCTTTCATGGGTCTCTTCAGTTTTGGCAAAAGAAAAAAGTCACTGGGGGCCAAATCCGGTGAATATGGAGGCTGAGGCATGACTAAGGTGCTGTTTTTGATCAGAAAATCTTTCACAAGCAACGATGAATGAACAGGTGCATTATCGTGATGCAAAAGCCACGAATTGTTTTTCCAAAGTTCCGGACGTTTTTTGGGTATCGCCTCTCGCAAACTGCGCATAATTTGAAGGTTATAACTATAAGGTTACTCCTTATCGACCGTACGACCTTGCGGTAAGAATTCCTGATGCACTACGCTACGGCAATCAAAGAAGACAGTGAGGAAAACCTTCACATTTGACCGAACTTGACGTGCTTTTTTCGGTCTTGGAGACTCAGGATGCTTCCACAGAGACGATTGGGCTTTAGTTTCGACTGTTTGAACGTTTTCATCTGTTTTTGACGTGCTGGGACGTCCAGGGCGAGGTTCGTCTTCGACATTCTCTCGGCCTTCTTGGAACATCTTGTACCACTCATACACATTTTCCTTACTCAGAGTAGACTCAACGTATGCAACTGTCAATATTTCAAGAGGTTTGGAGCACTGGATTCCATTTTGCACACAAAATTTAATGCAAGCTCTTTGCTCCATTTTTTTCGAAAGAAGAAAATCGCCGAGCACACGAAACCCTTCTAACCTTTTACGCCTCTGCCAAAAAAACAACACGAGCTATATAGTCAAAACTGTGAACATATGATCGTGACGAGTGTACCAACACAACAAAACAAAAAATTTAAAACTTGAATGTACGTAGCCCGTGAAAATTGAAAAGTCACCTTACTTTTTGAACACACCTCGTATACCCGGAATATTCTGTTAAACTAATCGTCTTCATCATCGGCGCTCTTGGCGGGGCCAAGCTTTCACTTGCTAATGGCCTAAAAAGCATCCCTGCGTGTCAACAATATGCTAAAACACTTGCGGGAAAAATGCAGAAGGCGGTAGTTCTTAGATCGCTCCGTGTTCTTAGGGAGCACGAGGCATTTGCTGGATCGTGGTATTGATTCCGTTACAGACTGTAACCACCTGTCTCACGGCCGTGAGACGTG
>NC_046659.1:31391723-31395765 GCF_010883055.1 Belonocnema kinseyi | reverse complement strand
AAGCCCATGCTCTTCATGCTTGCATTTAGTTTATTCAGCATTCTTTGTAGGTCTTCGATAGACTCTGCCGTAACAACCTTATCATCTGCGAACGCTAACCCTACGCTACTGATATAAATACAAACAATAAATTAAACAACAAATCATACGGCTGTTAACAATTATTTTAATCTTGAACCCCAGAATTGACTCTGGATTTCCAACTGACTCGTCATCAACGAAAACTGTTATCTTCTGGGTTCATTATTAAAAAGAAATCTATCTTATCCTTCTTCCTAGAAGGAGAAAAAGGACTTATCAGTGCTTATCATGTTACCAGCCGTACCGGGGGCAAAATAGTGGCGCTAAGGCGTGTGGAGTCTATCGTCGCGGTGGATAAAGCATATTGTACAAATTGAATGCGAAGAATTATCGAGAGGGTGGCGGTAAGGAGATATGTATCATCGCGCACTTAAGCGATCCCCAAACGTAACAAAGTGGCATGGTTCTTATCGTGTTATGGGTTGCGAAGGGCTGGCTACATGGCTGGCTCGTTGGCTGGCTGGCAGGCAGCACTCCCTTGCCTTGTACTATTCCCGTTCGTACCGCGAGCTATGCATCTCGCATACAATAGCCACCCTGTCATGCTTCATGCCCTACAATGATACTCACCCTCGAAACCGTCACCTCCCCCATCCATATCCACATTCACCCACACCCACTCCCACAGCCACCCCTTTCATCTCCTGCCACTGCCCACCAACATATCCATTCGCAGAGTACAATCGCTATAACATACACTGTAAAAAAATTTGGTTAGAAACTTCCAAAAGTGTATTTGAAGTTTATATCCGAAACGTATGGTAATGCTAAAATACATGACGTTATAGCTTCCAAATGCTGGAATTGGCCTGCTAGCTAATATGTATTTGAATTTTACAATATCTCATAGAGTTTGCGCTACAATACATATATTGCAATGCTCGACGTCACGAATTACAACGCTTCAATAAATGCACTGCAATTTCGTTATACTAATACCGGTTTTGAAATTTTGTCTTCCGTTTGTACAGTAGAAGAGTTGTAGAATCCCAAACATTTTAACAGTATATCTCAAGATCATAATAATGTTCGCCAGTCGCAGCCTGTTAAATTCCACTACTGCAATACTTTTCGATCTTAATTCACATTGTGTTTAGTGACCAGGCAGTGTAAGAGAAAAGAAGTTTGTATTGTACAAATTTTTTCCTGTGCAGATGCAGTTTAAGTTTACTTTAAACATATTAACTAAAAGCTTGTTACTGAAAAATCAGAGAATTCTAATCCCAATCCTGCTACAATTGTCACACACACACACACACACACACACACACACACACACACACACACGCGCGCGCGCGCGCACGCACGCACGCACGCACACAAGCGCGAAAGCGCACCTATGGTCACGTCACACGAACGAGAAATGTGTGTTTGTATATATATATAATTAAAAATTTGTCATAAGGAAAACCGCAGGATTTCGCCGGGAGCGAGTGCTAATCCGGAAAATTGCACCCGCTCCCCACGAAATTGCAGTAAAATTTCAGCCACAACCACAAGAATCCGAGTTTCAGTCATCAAAGTTAGTTGACTTTCAGATATAACCAAAACTTTTCACAAACAACGCACATGCCTAATACATCAACTTTTAAGAGAATCAAAGACGGCTTTTCATTTAATTTCCGGATATAGATAATTATAAAATTACAATAATTTTGTTTTATTTACGTTAAAACATTTCACAAACGATTAAAATTATTCATACATAAAAAATGCCGTAATTCAAATGTCAAAAAAATTTAACATACCTATCCGTTGTGTATTGTATTACTGCGTATTGCAGATAGAAACACGGTATATAAGATCAATTAATGGTTGAAATTAATTAATTTACTAAATTTATGTTGAAAATGAACACTGAAAATACTGGTATTTCCATTAGAACAAATTCTTGGTTCCAAATGACCTGCAACAAAAAGGAACCCCACTGTGAAAAGGAACCTAAAACGATGAATTAGTTTTAAAGGAGACCTTAGCTGGAGCTCTAAAAGAATGCAATTTTAATAAAATCTACTTCCAAAGCACCTACTATTCGCTTGGCCCACTTTGAAGTTTTATCTAATTAATAACACAACTTTTACCTTGAAAAACACACGTAATTGACCTCTTAAGGACATAATTTTATGATGATATTTAATGTACGAAATATTATTGCAATCAGAATAGATATAACAACTTCACCTGTTCAGAAATGGAAATAGAGGTCTGACCGGGACTAGGCCAGATAGTCCCAGTTTGAACCAAGTGCCTGCGCCGGCTGGTTATGCGGGTCGGGATCCTGCAAAATACGTCACGCTAAACTGGTAAGATTCCGGCTTTAATACCGTCAGGGATTAGGACGGATAATCAGGCCACCGAGCAGTTAAAAAAAGTTGCTTTAAGCGAGGATTTGTTAACTTGAGTTGCCTCTTAAAACTCATGGTAAAGAAAACTGGTAACTTTAAAAGTCAAATAAACTTAACAAATTTTCACGATGAAATTAGAGTAGAGTTTCAATCGTTGATTCTAGAATGTTCTAGCAATTGTATTATTTTTGAAACAACGTGGTTTTGTGAGTATAGGAAGGAAAAAAGGAAGAAATAATTATACAATACTATACACTAAAATAGAAATTTTCCGCGCAATAAGTAGAGTTTTAAAATTTTATTACCGAAATCAGGTTGATTTTTATTACGAATCACGATTTCATTTGCGAACTTCGAGGAGGCGAAGAGACGTCGTGTGAAATTTAAGAAAATTATCAACGTTGTAACATTTCTGCTGTTGCACACTGCAGAATCAATAATAGTTTTACACAGAAAAACAGGGGTTTCCAATAGAACCCATTTTTCACTCCAAAGGAGCTGCAATGAAAATGAACCCAACTTAATAAAAAAGGAACCTAAAACGATAAATAGGCTATTTTCCGCTTCACCTAATTCGATATTTGTTTAACTTATACCATAATTTTTGCTTTGAAGCACTCATGTGATCGAACTCTGATGATTATAACTGAACGAAGATAATTAAAGTACAAAAAATTACCGCAGTTAAAATAGACTTAATGACTTGATAAATATCATTGACAAGTTATGTATCAAAGTTGTAAATATAAAGGCATATTCATATGCAAGAAACTTTTCACCTTAAAACATTGGTCGATAACTATATATCGATCCCTAACTTCCCAAGCCCACTTAGTAAGCAGTTTATTCCTGAATGCACCTTCATGTTGTGCTGTTCAAGGTTTTTAAGGGAAACCTTCGAAATTTCAAGAGGTTTCTATTGGAGCTAGAGTTCTAAAGGATACGAAATTTCATTTAAGCCGCAACTTAAGTAAAACCCCATTTTTTTATATGAAATTCAGTTATTCTTAAAAGTTAGATTCCTGTATTACTATGTAGGTTTAAGGCTACAGAAAAAAGTTATTCTATCTGATTAATTAATTCAAAAAATCAGTTTATTCAGCAGTTTAATTGTTATTCAAACATGTATCTCAGTTGAAGGTATGTAAAATATGCTCTCTCATCCCATCATAATCACCGAATCGAGTAACAATCTATTGTAGTTTAATCGTCCAAATAGTATCGTCAAATACAAGAAAGGCACTTTCCGCAAAGATTTATGGCATCAGCAAGGCCCCTTCTTCCGATTGTATGATAGACCCCCTTCCTTGCTTCCAATGCCTACTACACACGCGGCCACTCGAAAGCGATCGCGCGTTAAATGCGCCGTCAAGCGTATGCGGTCGCGTGGCTTGCGCGTGCCTTCCTATCGGGGCTTCTCATTCGAAATACAATGGACGTAGGTACGAGTGCGAGTCGTATATGATGCAGTGTTTCATATGCATGTATACGAGACTACACATATACAAATGGACTTGGCACAAGATTCTATGTGCATATGCATTTAGGCACCTATCAGAGTAACGGCTTATGGCAGGGTTAGCGTTCAACGAATACAAAGTCAGAAATCATACATG
>NC_046659.1:31372042-31391623 GCF_010883055.1 Belonocnema kinseyi | reverse complement strand
CGTTAGTAGCGTAAATCGTTACTATATATAATGGGAACCATATACGACATTCGGGTACTTAATTGAACGTACGCGGCGGCCACTTTTGGATCTCTTTTATTCTAACCATTTGGTAAATATATCTTTCCAAGTCTTGCCTTAGATCAGAAAAATTCACAACTACCTAAATTCTCGGGCTACTATTTCAAAAAAATGTTGGTCTCATAACGTGGAAACTAATTATGTTGTTGAGATTTTCAAAACATGAATTGTGAGAAACAGATATACTAGCTGTGGATTCGAAGTGGAATATTTACACTTTGTAGTAACGATTGTATTGTACTTATTTTGAAGAGCACCTTGCATTTTTAGTATGGGAAGTGAGCAAATATACCTTCTTTCTCTTACATTACACAGAAAAAACTGAAGTTTTTATTGGAACCCCTTTTTGGTTCCAAAGGAGCTGCAATAAAAATGAACCCCACTTGCTGAAAAGAAACCCAAAACGATAAATGAGCTCTAAATGATGTCACACATGGGGTTCGAACGGATCTAAAATATAATTGAACCTATTTTTCCCTTTGCCCACTTGTACATTATTTTTAGTTCATAACACAATACAAGTATTTACCTTAAAGCAAACATGTCATCAAACTCTGATGGACATAGCTTAATGAAGATCACGACATTACAAAATATTACCGCAAATAAAGAGATATAATGAATTGATAAATATCATTTGCAGGTTATGTAGAAAACTTGGAAATATGAAGGCTTATTCATATCATTGCTCCCAATCTTGGGAGCTTTTTGAACTGCGCGTGCGTCGCGCCCGCAACACGATTGGTTACTGTTGGCGCCCTGATTCTGAATAGTGTCCATATTCAAATGTTACATTTATGATAAATAATAATTAGGAAACGCATTAACAGTAATTTCTTGATCCTAAAATAAGATTTTGAAGTGACAGATAAAGATTTAATTTTACTTTAATTAAAAAGACTTTATGAATTCCGAGTTCATAGAAAGAAAGCATTTTTTAGCACAATGATTAATCTTATCTCTGTCGAGTTTCTAATTTTTCTTTTTTTTATTCACAACAATTTGACCTAAACTAAAATCAATAAAGTTGCTGAACATAACTTGAAAATTTTATATTTCTGAAGTCAAAATAAATAACGTTTGTTTCAATAAAATCACCATATTTTTCCATCTGTCACTCAAAAATTCTGTTTCAGATTAGAAAATTACTTTTGAAGCATTTCCTTATCATTATTTATTATAAATATAACATTTGAATAATTATATAATTTAAAATAGTCGCGCTAAAAGTAACAAATCGTGTTGCTGTCACAACGCAAGCGCAGTTCAAAAAGTTCTCAAATTTGGGAGCACTGATTTATATGCAAGAAAATTTTCGTCGTAAGCAATTGGTCGATAAACTTATTCTTTACGCTCAAATTTATAAATAAGTCATTTTCAACAATATTCCATTATTAAAAAGAGAATCTTGCATTAACCCTATTGAATTTCTTTCTTTGTTTCAAGAATATACCCTGAGTATATTTTCAACTTTATGAAGTAAGTTTATCGAAGAGTATGCGCAATGAAATCCTGAGTAATATGTTTGCTGTTATGGAAAGGTGTGCAACTACATATGTTACTTTTTAAAAGTACAAATATATTTTTAGGAGTCACGTAAGGTTTTTGCAAAAACTAATGCAAAAATGAATGTTTCTAAAGTCTCTCTACTTTCATTTAATTTAAAATAACTAAAGGTCTCTTTACTATTTTGAAATATTACACGGAGAAAAATGTTTAGTTTGGTTAACAAGAATTCTGGTTAGCCGTACTAGACAGTCTAGTAAAATATTAACCAACACGCTGTCTAGTTAATCACGCCAGACAGTTGATTTAAAATGTGTCTAGTTAGAATTACATGGTTTGTGGTATAGGTTACAAGACATCTAGTATGTCCAACATTTCCATGGCTAGTAGATCTAACTAACTGTCTAGTAAAATCAACCAAACGTTAAGTTAGGCTTACATAATAGTTTCTAGGTAATTTAACCAGTTTTTTGGTAATATTTACCAGATATATAGGGTTCGAGTAGTTTTTTTTTATAAAAATAAGTATGTTTTTAAGATCTTTGGGATAGGTTTGAAAATTATGCAATACAATAAAAGTAAAGTTCGTTTATTAAACACTGGTCAAAAGTATGATTTCATATTTCACGAAAAAATCGCACAGCCTGAAGCATCGTCTTCAAAACAACATGGCGACGACACACTTAAGGAAAACAAAGTTGACGTTCCTGGCAATATAGCCTTGTAGAAGAAAAGGTTCCACAAGTTCAGCAGATTATCCACTGTGTCGTCACGGAAGTTGCTTATTCTAATACGCGTAATTAAAAACAAAAATCAAAACACATCGCTTCTCGCAACTCTGAAAATGGTCGGAATAACGCGCGATACCCGGAAATGCAAGCGGCTGGAAGAAACTGGAGCTGACGACGCCGAATATTAGGCAGGCAAGCTAGCCGCTAGATGCTAGAGGGAAGAATAGTGATGGTAAAGGGTATAGGAGGGAGGAACGAAGGGAGTACATGAGTGATGGGGGGACATTGCTACTAGGTATCTCGTTATGGGAACTATTTGAAATATCAGGAATATACATTACTGGACCACTTTGCAGCGTAACAAGAGTGCAATAACTTTCGAAGTTATTAACCGATTTCTTTCTATCTTTTTCTCATGTTCTCGTCATAATCCATCAAATATAACGTTGCCTATTAAAATTCGCTTATGAATATTTTACTAAATTTTGGCGGCCCATTTTCGTCGTTACAGGTATCTGTTGGAGCTCAAGTTTCAAATGACACCAACTTTCATTTGAGCCGCAACATGAGTGAACCCCTAGTTTTTTCTGTGTAGGTAAAAATTAAAAAATGCAAATAGGCTAATCAAAACGAATTAAATCAAAAAGTGTTTTCTATTCTTGCATAAGCCATAGATTATGTTACTAAGAAAAGTTTATGCTAAAAACCGTTTTTTTAATGAGATACATGACGATAACTTAAGGCGCTTCAAACGGCTGTCAAATTCGCAAGAGGCAAACTAAATCTAAACGGCTCAGTTGTAGAACGCCAAAGTTAAGCACATGATCTAAATGCAATAATACCGGACGGTTCAGCTCGAATTTTCCCGAAAAGATCCTTTTTGTTGTTGTATTTGTGTTTGAAAATAAAATGTTATTTCTCGCTTGGAAGTCGAGCGATCTATACAGTGAAACAGTAGTGTAGTGACCGCGAGGGACAGTAGAGGAAAGCGGGGGACTCGCCTATATTCCCACGTGGCCCTCAAACGGCTGTCAATTTGGCTACATGAAAACTACATCTAAACGCATTAATTTCTGGCCACAATATTTTAATCACATAATCTAAAGGCAATTACACCGAATCGTTCAGCTCGCTTTTTTCCAAAAATGTTCTTGTTGTTGTTGTTTATTGTAATTGAAAGTGGAGATAATTTTTTCTCGCTTGAAACTGGCGCGTTGTGTACAGTACACGGGCGTATGTATACCAGTGGCGTGGTGCAAGAGTGACAAGAGTAAAGAAGTATAATATAATTTTTTTGGTTTCTTCACACAACTTTCGCTATAAAATGACTATTCATAAGTGTATACATTATCAATTAGCGAATTATCAAAATAAATGTTTTAGCAACCAAAAAGTTTTTAACTGTGAAACGTAAAGGAAACAAAGTTTGTAATTTAACATTTTCAATAAAGTTGTAATAAAATTTAAACGATAAAAGTGCTTTCATTATTGCATTCTTTATAGTGTGGCAATCTTTACTATGATGATAACATGAAAAAGTACATTCAAGAATGCAAATTATGTTTCAAGTTTTAACATTTTCGCTGAACAAGATTTATGAGGACGAAATGCTATATTTTAGGTACTTTATAATAATTACAATGATAAAAACATTACTTTCGTCAACTTTACACAATTAGTACAATTCATCTAAAATCATTGGAATAATGAAACGCATAAAACAAACTAATTTTGAAATTGACGAAACAAATTTAAAGTTACGAAAAATATGACTTCATCACGGGGAATTTACATTTTTTCGTGATTTAGAATCTCTACATCTCTCCTGCAAGAGTAGAGAATTAACAAATTGTGAAAACATGTTTGTATAAACCGTACAGTCAGAAAAATAATTGGACGTGTTCTATTTCATTTCCTTTTTGTTTAAGTTATCGGGAAAAACTGCTACAGCAAATAAACATTGTTTACAAAAATAGATATATGTTAAAAATTAGAATGAATGTATCAAAATGATGTAACTATTCAAGAAAAAGTAGTTCACGATACGAATTTGAAAAAAAATTACACATCTGGCTTAATTTTTATAAATTGTGTAAATAGACATGAATTAATTGTTTAACTAATTATATAATTTTTTTAACAGAATGTAATACTTCAAGCAATTATCAACTATTACAATTCAAGAAGAAAATAGATTATTTTTACATTTTTCGGGAAAAAATAATTGTTTCAATAACACAGCCACACAAAAAAATTAGTGTGCGGATCTGGTAACAAGACACACGTATTCCTATGGACTTTGGGGCGCTGAATTCAAATTCGGTATCAAAAATCACCCATCACGTCATGGTTGAGCCATAACCTCAAAAAATGACGAAAAATCATGTACTGAGGCAAATAAATTTCAAAATAATGTCAGTGATGCAAATTTTTACTTCAAAAACATGTCGAAAACTGTGAAGAATCAACCCTTGTCTGATATGAACTTATTTAACATAACTTTACCCAACAGAACCTGACCTCATCTAACCTGAATTAACAGAAATTTATTGAACTACACGTAAAGCTCTCGAAGCATATTCTCCCATAGCAAATGTGTGCTACATCGAATGGGTCAACTCGAGTCTAACCTAAAAATAAATCTAACCTAACCTAACCTAACCCAATCTCACGAAACACAATTAAACTGATTGTGTTGTCCCGTTGCGTTTGCGGTACCGTTTGAATCAGCTTGGGCTTAACCTGCAAAGTGGTCAAACCTATCTTAACCTAAAAAAACCTGACCTAACCGAACCGAGCCTAACCTAACTT
Organism: Belonocnema kinseyi; assembly: GCF_010883055.1. Lineage (NCBI taxonomy): Eukaryota > Metazoa > Arthropoda > Insecta > Hymenoptera > Cynipidae > Belonocnema > Belonocnema kinseyi. The sequence goes on along the minus strand of NC_046659.1, from coordinate 31,386,494 downwards.
AACTTCACTTAACACAGTTAAACTCATTGTGTTGTCCCGTTGTGTTTGTGGTACCGTTTCATTCAGCTTCGGCTTAACCTACATAGAGGTTTAACCTATCCTAACCTAACAAAACCTGACCTAACCTAACCTAGCCAAATGAAATTCAACCACACGTGTATCTATGTAAGCGTACGGTCCTCAGTCTTAAAGGTGTGCTATATTTAACACGTTAACTCGATCTTAACCTACAAATGAATCTAACTTAACAGAACCTAACGAAATTTTGCTTAACGCAACACAACTTAAATTAAGTTTTCCCGTTATAACACAATAAAATTCATTTCATTGTACTACAGGTGGTTAAAAAATTAGACGCACATTCGTCATTTGAAGAAACTTAGAACTACAAGTAGAATTGACCCCATTTCAATTAACCTGACAATGTTTGTATCAATTAAAATGTAGAACTATAACTTAAACATGCAAATGAATAAGAATTTTATTCAAAATTTTTTTCGCTCTGGTTTTCTTAAACCTAAGCGATATATTTATACTATCTTTCGTTTTTACATTTTATCTTGCTTTTTATCGTAATTAAATTGATTTATAGACCTACTTCAGTCTATTTTCTGCCTGCTATAACGTGTCCTTTTTTCTTCATTTGTAGGTAACCTCTGTGCAGGTTAAGCCGAAGCTGAATGAAACGGTACCGCAAACACAACGGGCCAACACAATGAGTTTAATTGTGTAACGTGAAGTTAAGTTAGGTTAGGTTAGGTTAGGTAGAGGTTTTTTAGGTTAGAATAGGTTTGACCTCTTTGCAGGTTAAGCCCAAGCTGATTCAAACGGTACCGCAAACACAACGGGACAACACAATCAGTTTAATTGTGTTTCGTGAGGTTATCTTAGGTTAGGTTCGGCTAAGTTAGATTTATTTCTAGGTTAGGCTCGAGTTGACCCATTCGAGGTTGCACACATTTGCTACTGGGAAAATATGCTTCCAGAGCTTTACGTGTAGTTCAATAAATTTCTGTTAATTCAGGTTAGGTGAGGTCAGGTTCTGTTGAGTAAAGTTATGTTAAATAAGTTGATATCAGACAAGGGTTGATCGTTCACAGTTTTCGACATTTTTTGAAGTGAAATTTTGCATCACAGCATTATTTTGAAATTCATTTGCCTCAGTGCATGATTTTTCGTCACTTTTTGAGGTTATGGCTCAACAATGACGTGATGGGTGGTTTTTTATATCGAATTTGAATTTAGCGCCCCAAAATCGATAGGAATACGTGTGTTTTGTTACCAGATCCGCACTCTTATTTTTTTTTGTGTGGCTATGTAATTTACATTTATTTAAACAATTGAACATTATTTGAAAAGTAACGGCAAATATTCAAATTCTCCAGTGGTAATTATTTGTATGAAAACGACGAGAGAAATTGCTAACAATTGAAATCAATATGTAAAAATGTTAATTTTTTATTTTGGGTCATATTTGGGGCGATGAAGGGTGGGGGTAGAAAATAAAAGTTATCATTATTATCTTATTTCGCAGACACTCCTCTTTCATTTCTAAACACACACACAAACCGTTATCAAACCGAAGGGCCTATGACAAAGCCACCGAACGCGTTCTCGAGTTGCAGATGAAGGGTCCTTGTACCAAGATTTTCTGCTGAATATGGTTACAAAAATGAATAGGCAGTCGAGGACAATTGTCCAGCGGTGGTCCCGAAAGAATTAACCCCCAAGCTGAGGTATAGAAACCGTGCCAAAAGCTGAATGGCATCCGGGTGAGGTGTCTAGAACGGTGACTGTGGGATATCGGGCGACCTCTCAGAGTACGCAGCCTTATCCTTGCCTGCGGGGCTCCTCAAGGATGGAGGAACCCCTTTCCCTAGCTTCTCGTGGGAACAACAATGACAACACCAAACATAGTTGTAGTAAGTGCGGTTCAAAACAACAGAACGCGCAGGGCTTCCAACAATGGGTCGGCCAACAATGCCGACCACTCTAGAGCTGGAGGCGCCAATGAAAATTGAATCAATGCAATGGATCGGCGGAATCTCGGGACCTTTAGGTTGACGGAGGAACTAAATAGCGATTTTCTAGAGTGCTAAGATGCGAGGGAGGCCCCTGAACGAGGTTAAATGGCACGACTGCATGCTCTGTAGCGAAAGAAACATCCGGAGCTATCGCACTTTTCGCATCAACGACTGCGAAATCATGCCTAAGTAATCCAAAAATGGGGCTATGTAAGCGAAACACCTACTCTACCACAGCCAGAACAGACCAGCTACAGAGAAAAAGAGTTGAAACTAAGGCCAACAGCGGGCAGGCATCCATTACAGGAAGAACGATGCTTTGTGAACCGGAGAAACATCAACACCCAGGTTTCTCGCAAGCCTAAAGATCTGGCTGAAATGGATGACGAGCTTCATAGACATTTTTCTGAGGAATCCGACCTCTGGTCTATCAATTGTTGTGTGTATAATGCAGCAAGAGCTTTGGCCGATGCGAACCGTAAAACAAAACCAACGGTTGATCATAAAACGAACAGACGAATGCATCAACTTGCCATTAGGATAGGCTGGGCAAGACAGTACGCGTCCCGCATTCAGTGTGTGATTGATCGCATCACATCTGGTAGGAATTTTACCGCCAAGGTTCGAAAGTTCGCGCGCGAACTCTAGACCCGTTATCACACACTTAACAAGTCAAAGCTGCTGACCATCAGGCAGCATATTGTTGAGAGAATATGAATACTATCTGGTGCTCAGAGAAGTCCAGAGCACAGAGAGAGGTGGGTCAGAAAAAATCAACAGCTTCTCTCTGACCCACGTCGACTCTTCGAAGACCCTCCAGTTACTGTCGACCACCCGCCCAAACCAGAGGAGGTCGAAGTATTTTGGAGAGAAGTCTACGAAGTGCAGCATAGACTGGCGAAAACTCAGATAACATAAATAGCTTCAAGGAGCTGCGTAGTGCCCTCATAACACCTGATGAAGAATTCCTTATCAAGACCTTATCAAGACCTTCTGGTAAAAGAAGTTTCCTTCAACCCATCAGTATTTGGCCCGTTTTTTCACCTGATATTTAAAGTCGGAAGAACCAACTCAAGAGTGGTTGGGGGAAGGGCGCACAATACTGCTGCCGAAAATAGGCAAGTTAGCTGATCCGAAGAATTACCGGCCAATCACTTGCCTGCACATACTGTATAAGATATTCGCAGCAATCCTTAATGATAGGATTGTTCGGGCAATTGAACCTGTGTGGCAAGAAATGTAAGAACAACACGGCTCAAAGAAAGGCGCGGTAGGATGTCGTGAGGTGCATAGAGAGATTGATACCGATTTGGAAAACCAGACTTACTATCTCATCTGGAAAAAATCGTGTGACAACTAACAAGGTCACGTTTCAGAGAGGTGTCTTTCAGGGCGACACCACGAGCCCACTCCTCTTTTGCCTTACATTATTGCCACTACCTCTAGCACTTCGCTATTCCAATGGGTACTTTTGCGACAAACCTGTAGATTGGAAGTACAACGTCACTCATGTATTTGAAGCGAGGAAAGATTCATGACATCCCTGAAGACCCTGAGCTCGGTGATAGAAGCGCTATACGACAACTTTGCGCTGCAGAGACTTATACATACCTGCGCGTGCCACGGAGCCACATTCAGGATGCGACATCTATATAGGGTAAGCTCCGAAGCAGATACAAACGTCTCTTCCGGCACATTTGGTCTTCCGAACAGTCAGCGAGGAACAAAGTATCTGCAACGAACATGCTTGCCGTCCTGATAGTACTCTATTCATTTGGAGTGGTACCATGGACGAAGAACGATCTCAGATCCCTTGATAACGGGACAAGAAAGGTTATGCACATGAACAGGAGCATGCATCTAAAGACTTCTGTTCCTCGACTCTACATCTCATGCCGTCAAGGTGGTTGCGGAATATTGAATTTCGAATGTATTCACAACAGGATCATTCTGGGTACAGCACATAGAGTCGCAAATGGAAGATACCTTCTTCTTAAAATGGCCAGGAAGCACGAAGAAGTTGGAAAAGGAGCGTTTCTGTATAAAGCAAAGAGAAATTAGCAGAGTCAGGGTTTGGAAAAGGAGTAGAAGGAGTAAAAAAATCTGTTAAGATATAGTAAAGGGAAAAATAGGATAAAAAGGCCTACTTGAGAAACAGAAGAGAAGTGTGAAAACGGGGGCAAGAGGAAGAGGAGGAAAATAAAGGTTAGTGTGTAAAAGAATTAAACAACACCAGATCGGAAGGGCAAGCCTAGAAATTAATTATTAGGGTGAGAAGGAAAGTAAGAGAGGCAAGTGAGAATATAGAACTTAAGGAGTGTAGATGCTTCTTTAAAAGGTCGTTTATGAGGTCAGACGAGAAAAAGGTCGATGACTGGTTCAAAAACGGAGAGGACGGGGTAAGGGACTTAGGGGAGGAGGAAATAGAGATGGAAATTAGGAAGTTAAAGAAACAAAAGGCAGCAGTCAGGGATGGGATAGATAATGAAGCGTGGATTTACTGGGAGAGGGAGCCGAAAAGAAGATTGCTAGAAATTACTCAGAAAGTGTGGAAAGGAGAAAGGTATCTGTGGGAGTGGAGGGAAGATGTATTATATCTCTGCACAAGAAAGCGGATGAAAAAGGGATTAAGAACTATAGGGGTATAACGTTGCTCAATTTAGCATATAAGATCTATGAAATGGTGCTTGCTGAGAGAATAAGAAAGGAGGTATCTTATTAAAAACGCAAGCTGGATTTAGAGCAGGTAGGAGCACCCTGGCCAACATATATGTCCCACAACATGCAGTAGATAGGGATTTAGCTGAGGGTAGTAAAGTTTGCGCGTTCTGGCTGGAGATTTGTTAACAGCAAGGGTGTCATTCAAGCCCAACACTTTTTGCAGTATTGATTTTGGATATGGATCAGGAATTTAGAAAAAAGCTTGAAGGCGGGGTACGGATAAGAAACACAAGATTCTGAGCATTGGCATATGCGGATGACATAGTAATTCCGACAAGGAAAGAAGGCACATTAAAGTCAATGATGAAAATATTAGGAACATACTTTGAAGAAAATAAATTGAAAATAAACCCGGAGAATGAAAAAATATCAAGATTTAGAAGGGGTGGTAGGAATAGGAATTCTGGATGGGATTGGTAAGAGAAGTCAATAGAAGAATTCAAAGAGTTCATGTATCTAAAGTTTTTGTTTGAGAGGAATTGTAACTAGGATGGACATGTGAAGGAGAGGGTAAGGAAGGCTAGAATAACTAAAAGGCAGGTATCGGGAATAGGAGAAATATTATTTGAGATTATTTGCAAATGATTTTGGAAGATGGATGCTTTTGTTTGACGTGTTGGTTTCAAGAGTGATGTTGTATGGAGTGGAAATTAAAGGATGAAAGCAGTATGGAATGGTGGAAGGGGTACAAAAAAGGTACATAAAATAGACGTTGGGCCTAGACAAATGCACACCGGGATATGTGGTGTTAAAAGAAGCAGATGGACAAAACGGGAGGGATAGCATGCAAGTTCTAAGAGAAAGTATTACAGAGTGAAGGAAAAGTTTTAATAAAGGAGTGCGTGAGAACGAAAAAAACTGGAAGGATAAAAGAAAGAGAAGTAGTAGTAGTCAGAGAAGAATATTTTACAAGGCTTGGGATAAGAGAGAAAGAAAATAGAGAAAAGCATGAAGAAGGAAAGAGGATTCATGAGCAGACAAAAACAAAGATGGGTACAAAAACTTTTGGAGACAAAGTATAACGAAAAGTATAAGGTTATCACACTGGAAGGAAGGACAAAATACCTGCAAAAGAAGAATGAAAGAGGAAATCAGAAAATAATAGCGAGAGCTAGCTGTGGGAATATGAAAGAAGCGAATCGCTACTGGATGGAAGAGGAACAGAAAAATGGTGTGTTGTGTGGGTAGAAAATTTCCAGAGAAGAGCAGTGGTTGAACGGGTATTTATTATGTAATTAATTTTACTTTGTATTTCAATTGCTGTACAAGAAATCCTGTTGATATTGTGTATGTAGAACAAAGCATGTAAGTCCTTATTCTAGGCTGCAATAAGTGCATTTTTTCGTGCAAATAATCGACGACTCGTCAATTTTGAACCGAATAAAATTTTTTTAAATACTCGTGAATAAGTTTACTGTCGAAGAGATACGCCACTATTACGTTCATAACGTTAATACTTTAATTTTCAAATTATTCAACCGAGAAACGTTTATTCTGAGGAAGTCAACGAAAGAATATTTCAATTTTAAATCTTTTGTACTCCCAGTTTTTATGTTTATTCTAATAAAATTATTATTTAATAATTAAATACCGACAAAAATTTTTTTATCAATGTACTACGTATTATTCTAAAGTAAGGTTTCCGGACTCTTTGGATGAAAATATATAGGTGTGTGAGTATCTGCTCTGATTGATCAGTAAAATTAATAACAATAATAATTAAAGAAAGTTATATGCGATATGAAATTGTTATATCAGTGACGTTATACTCTTTTCCATGGTTTTATTACTCGCGGAATCTGAATTTTATGATTTTTGTGTCTGCCGACGTTGGTCGACGTTTTTTTGAAGCACTGTCGATTCAAACCGTAATAGTGGCGTATCTCTCCGACAGAAAATTTATTCACGAGTATTTAAACAAAAAAAATCAATTCAGTTGAAAATTGACGAGTCGTCGATTATTTGCACGAACAAATCCAAAATACCCTACTGTGCGGCAGGTCAAGTCAAAATCTCGTGGCAGTACCTGCTGCCACCAAGAATGTCCAACCCGCCATGGAGGCTTCCATTATTAAGCAATTCGAGTAACGGGGATTAAAATCCAAAACAAAAAATTCTCAATTATAAAATTACCTTTCTGAATCCTCGAAATTCCAAATCTGTGAATTCTTACGAACAAAAGGAATCTAAAAAACGTCTTAAAATACTAAAAATTAATGCATTATAACACTTTTAGTTTAAAATTGAATTTACATTATATTCCATCAAATTATTGATTTTTAACTTCCCAATTACAAGTTTAGATGTATTTATTCGCGAAAAACTCACAGATTTCGAATTCCATACGTATAAACGCTAATGTAAGAATTTGAAACAAAATTCATTTGTAACATTTTATTCACATTGAGTGTCCCGTTTAACAATGAACCTCTGCCGAGGAAAATCAACCCATCTCAAGAAAAACGAAGCGTTGACAAACACAGAGCGGTAGACGAAAAAAATTTCTTGGGTCAAACCGGCTCTTACCTGAAAAGTGGGCAAAATGTTTGCTGACCACTGCACTAGGGTATTCCTTATTTAATCATGGTGGCCTTTTTTTTGAATTTCTTTGGTCTGATCCCCCTATTTTATTTGAATGACCAAAAAATTTATCTCGACCAAATTTGCGCGAAATCGGTCAATATTAACGTGTGCCCCAAAGATTATTTATTATAAAGTACGTGATGGCAATTAGAATGCCAAATTTTGTAAAATATTGAAGATGGACGCCCAAATTTTTTTTAACTGATTATTTATTTGTTTTTCGGTGACAACTTTTCAGTTGTAAATTAAAATGCTACATTATTGTAAAAAAAAACATATTTCGTAATTTACGAACGTCAGAATTTGGAAAAATTTCAAATTGCGCCTCATGAAATACTTAAAAGCTCGTATTTTCTGTCACTTTCGTCCAAAGACCTTTAAAGGACCTTTAAAGGATCAAAAACTCCTAATAGGTGCTAGTCCAAAAATCAAAAGTTTTCGAGATAGGTGGGGCTGAACGCGAAGAATATGACCACAAGCGAATCTAATGTCCCCCTAGAAACTTGAAGATGAGGTGCAAATTTTTCAATAAACTGTGATCAGCACATAATACTGACAATACTAGAAACACTGGTAAGACCAGTCCAGCTAATAAAGGGCAATAAAATGGCGCTATCCTGGTAATAATAGGCGAAATTATGGCGCTTTCCTGGTAATGTAAATACTGTTCAATATATTAAAGGTGAAAGACAGTTCAGTTAATGAATACAAGTCTGTAGATCAGTCCAATTACACAGGTCCACAAAAAAAAGGACAAGTCACTAGGCTACCCCTATGGATTTTGAGCCGCTGAATGCGAATATAGCCTCAGAATTTCTCCTACACGTCTCAGTTTTCCCCTAGTTTCAAAAAGTAGGGAAAATCCTGGGGATTTTCTAGTCACATAGGCCATACTAAAAAATTGACTGCACGAGATAAGTGACCACGTTATTCTTATAGATTTTGAGCTGCTAAATCCAAATCTGACCTCAGAATTTCTCCTACGTGTCTTAGTTTTCCCCTAGATGCATAAAATAGGGAAACCCCTAGGGATCTTCTGGATATTATTTTAATAATATCAGTATACAGAAGAATAAACATACCGGTGTCATATTCTAATGTGTTTGGATTCGTGAAGACCTATTTCATGTACAAAAAATTATCCAGTGTGCTTACTGTTTCCCCTAGCTAAGATAAATCTAAGAAAATTGAACGTCTTGCGAATGTTATACTGACTTACAAAGCAACAAATAAAAAAATGCTATTTCCTCTGCGGTTTTGCGCTCTCAATATAAATTGGACGACTAACTTTTTCAAGCTTTTACCATTTTCTCCCTAAATGCAAAAAGTAGGGAAAAGCCTAGGGTTTTTCTGTTCACAGGCCATACAAAAATTGCCCTACACGAAACAAGTCAATTGACTACCCTTATGGATTTTGAGCCGCTAAATCCAAATCTGGCCTCAGAATTTCTCGTACGCGTCTCAGTTTTCCCTTGGATGCCAAAAAATAGGCAAAAACCTATGGATATTCTGGACGTTATTTTGATCATACGATTACACGCGAAAATAGACACATAGATGTTATATTCTTGAGTGTCGTGATTTATAGACTTAATTTTCACACAGAAACTTTATAGTGTACATCCTGTTTCCCCTAGCTTGGGTAATTCTATGGAAATTGAAGGTCTTTCTCGTATTATATAGACTTGTACGGAAAAATATGCCATATCCTTCGCAGATTAGCGTACTAAATCTAAATTTGAACCCCACATTTTTCGGGCTTGTTGCATTTTCTCTTAAGATGCGTATATTGGTATTATCAAAATAGCGTGTAAATTATCCTTAGGGCTTTCCTTATTTTTTTCATCCAGTAGGAAACTGAAACCTAGATGCAAAAAGTAGGGACAAGTTGAGGGATTTCTGTTCACATAGGCCATACAAAAAATTTGTGTGCACGAGACAAATGACTAGGCTACCCTTATGGATCTTAAGCCGCTGAAACCAAACCTGTCCTCAAAATTCACCTTACATGTCTCAGTTTCCTACTGGATCCTATATAGTATCCTACATAGGAACCTATGTGTTTACCTATAGGTGCCACCTATAGGATATGACATAGGATCCTGTATATATTTCTGCATGAAACCATATTCATATGCGCAGTACTATTTTGCAGCGCTTACGGCTGCACAGAAGTTTTTTTGGTCCTCCAGGAGCACCTAGGGACATACGTACCATTGGGTAGAATGAAGTATCATTAGTTAGGTAGCATCATTTAGGCACTATTAGGTTCCTTATTAGGGAGTGTCCTATACAGGCACCTATAAAGGATCCTATGCCCTTTCTCATAGGTGGCACCTACAGAAGAAACATATAGCATCCTATGTAAAATCCTATATAGGATCCTATATAGGATTCCAATATAGGATCCTATACAGGGACCTATATTGAAATTTTCAGTAGGGGAGTAGGAGAAATTCTGAGGCCAGATACGGATTCAACGGCACAAAATCCATAAATGTAGCCCAGTCGCTTGTCTCATACAGGCACATTTTTTGTATGGTGTGTGTGACTAAAAAATCCCTAGGCTTTTCCCTACTTTTTGCATCTAGGGGGAAAATGAGACGTGTAGGACAAATTCTGAGGCCATATTCGGTTCAGCGGCTCAAAATCTATAAGGATGGCCTAGCCACTTGTCTCGTGCAGACAACTTTTTCGTGTGGGCCTATGCTATCAAAGGGAAAGCCAGTGCAGCTACTATTGGCAATGTAATAGGACTGCCCTGGCAATGTAAAGATTTTTCAAAATAATCAAATCAAAAGATATTCTGGTCTACCAAAGATGTTTTGTTGTCCAGATAATTAAGACAAGACTATAGGTCAGTCAACCAACAAAGGCAAGATATTTTATTAGTATAGTCGGTTAAGACATTGCCTGGGCAGGCCCATTACATTACTTTTAGTAGATCTACAGTCCTGTATTCAATGACTGAACTGTCTTCCACCTTCAATATTTCGAACAGTATTTACATTGCCAGGACAGCGCCATTTTGTTGCCCTTATTAGCTGGACTGGTCTTAACAATGTTTCTAGTATTGTCTGTGATTGTGCTGATCACAGTTTATGGAAAAATCTGCACCTCATCTTCAAGCTTCAAGCGGGACATTAAATTCTCTTGTGGTCATATTTTTCGCGTTCAGCCCCACCTATCCCGAAAACTTTTGATTTTTTGGACTGGTACCCACTAAGATTTTTCGATCAGGAGACTTTGAACTATATTAAATTGCAATTTCAGAAAAATTGACTGGGGCCGGATTTTAACGTAAATTGTGCGAGGTCCTTTTAAAGAAAAATCAATTGTATTGTTACACTAGGCCAGTCAACGAAACTGAATGAGGAGGCTTCAATGGAAATAATTTATAACAATGAATTTAGTTGTCTGAAAGCTTCCTTAAAGAGTCTTGAAACACCTCCTAAAATTCAGTAAATTTGGGGGGGGGGGGCGCTCGAGCCGCTATCTTCCAATATGGCAGATTATTTCATGTTTTTGGATTTTCCTTGGAAACGGCTGTTTTTAGAGCAATAATAGTTTTATAATAAAGCACTCTAAATTTTCTTCTGAATAAAAAAGGTTATATAAAATATTGCCATAAAGTGAATAGTTTCCCCGAAAAATTGAAAAGATTGAACATTTTTGGAAGTTCATTATTTTTTCATTTATGAGCGATTGCCTCAGTGAAAACGAGTGCAGTTTATTGTTTCGAGATTGGCTGAAGGTAAGCTACCGTGCAATATCAATAATTTCGTTGTAGCTATATTATTTATTTAATACTGAAAATTATTTTCATCCTTTTCAACGCTTAATTTGAAGAAGTTGCTTCCATTTCTCGAAGTAGGGACTTTGTCATTTACCTTCCTTATGTCTTAACGACGCATCCGCAAATTATCGAAATTTTAAATTAATTTTTTGATATTAAAAACCGCCTTTTTCTAAACCTGTGTCAAATCTCTTGGAATATCCGAGTTGAGCCTGGGGGGGGTGAAGTAATAACGATGTATTTACCGCAGACCCACTTTTTTCTTCAAACGGTAGAAAACATAATGCACCCATCGTAAATAATCTCAACTCCTTCCATATTCCTGGGACCCTTTGAACTGCATTTCCCAGGGCATGAAGCGACCACGGTCATGTGGCCACAGGTGACTATCGGCGTCCCTCTTCCACCAAAGCAAATACGCGAGGGTAAGCGAGAGTAGCGGGCTTGCTAGTACAGTCAAGCACAGTAATTTCTATTTTTGTAAGAGAACCTTTCTTCTCCCGCTAACATTTCACGTCTATCAAACACTCTTTTTGTATAAAAAAAATCATAGGATTACTGATATTTGCATAAAGTATTCCAAAGATGCTCCAATGATCCTATCAAAATTCAGTAATGATCGAATTAAAATTAAGCTTATAATCAAGCTCTAAAGTGAATTGAAACCTTTTGTTCGACACGCCTACAAAATAATTCTGGCTTCACATCTACAGTTGTTTCTATAGAAAGTCGTTTTTAAAATACTAATTTCGAAGACAATCTAACAAGAACAGAAAATTATTAACATTCCATGAAATAATTCAGATTAATAGTTCAAGGGGAAGATAATAAAATAACCATTTTTATACCTCCATTCTTCTCCCGCTAATATTTCACGTCTATCAAACACGTTTTTTGTATTAAAAAAAATCATATCATTACTGATATTTGCATAAAGTATTCCAAAGATGCTCCAATGATCCTATCAAAATTCAGTAATGATCGGATTAAAATTAAGCTTATAATCAAGCTCTAAAGTGAATTTAAACCTTTTGTTCGACACGCCTACAAAATACTTCTGGCTTCACATCTACAGTTGTTTCTATAGAAAGTCATTTTTAAAATACTAATTTTGAAGATAGCTAACAAGAACAAAAAATTATTAACGTTCCATGAAATAATTCAGATTAATAGTTCAAGGAGAAGATAATAAAATAACCATTTTTGTATCTCCATTCTTCTCCCGCTAACATTTCACGTCTATCAAACGCGTTTTTTGTATCAGAAAAAAATCATATCATTACTCATTTTCGCTTGAAGCATTCGAAAGGTGCTCCAATGATCGTATCAAAATTCAGTAATAATCGGATTAAAATTCAGCTTATAATCAGGCTCTAAAGTGAATTTAAACCTTTTGTTCGACACGCCTCCAAAATACTTCTGGCTTCATCTACTGTTGTTTATATAGAAAGTCATTTGTAAATTATTAATTTCGGAGATAATCTAACAAGAACAAAAAATTATTAACATTCCATGAAATAATTCAGATTAATAGTTCAAGGGGAAGATAATAATATAACCATTTTTGTAGCTCCATTCTTCTCCCGCTAACATTTCACGTCTACCAAACGCGTTTTTTATATCAGAAAAAAATCATATCATTACTCATTTTTGCTTGAAGCATTCGAAAGGTGCTGCAATGATCGTATCAAAATTCAGTAATAATCGGATTAAAATTCAGCTTATAATCAGGCTCTAAAGTGAATTTAAACCTTTTTTCGACATGCCTCCAAAATACTTCTGGCTTCATCTACTGTTGTTTATATAGAAAGTCATTTGTAAATTAATAATTTCGAAGATAATCTAACAAGAACAAAAAATTATTAACATCCATGAAATAATTCAGATTAATAGTTCAAGGAGAAGATAATAAAATAACCATTTTTGTATCTCCATTCTTCTCCCGCTAACATTTCACGTCTATCAAACGCGTTTTTTGTATCTGTTTTACTTAAGAAATTACATCGAAATCTCATTTTAGGCTATTCATTATCTTTAATTTCGTAACAAATGGGAAAAGCGCTAACAATTGCGGTTCTCTTTGATAACATCTGCCATAATAACTGATAATAATACATAATACATAATTACTATCTTTTAATAAATATTTGTGATAAGAAATTGTCTACAATCTAATTTACATTTATTTGGGGCAACCTTCTCTTGATCATATTTCTTATCCTAAAAGTTTTAGAATAAATACAAAATAATAAAGGGGTTATTCTTCTTTCATAGATTAAGTAATATCTTTTTTAAAAAGAGCAAGAAACCAGATTCTGACTTACAATCTTAAATTTATGTTTTGTAAAAATAACCACATTTGAAAACTTTTCATGCAATTTTTTGTATTACCGTCGGGAAAAATACACACTTTTATTCAAGTTCATTAAAAAGCATTTATCTGTTGAAGGTTAATTATTTTACCTGAAACTGCCTTTCTTTGCTTAAAATGTCGTTTTCAATTTTAAAATTAATTTTCTTATATGCATAATGACGGATTCCAGATAAAGAGTTGTGATTGTAAATGAAAATACTAAAGTTAAAACGCAAACAAATTTGAGAAACATTACATTTTTGATTAAAAGTTCTTCTCTCTAGTTGAAAATGGAACTAGTTGAAAATTCGTTTGATTTATTTGTTAACTGTAAAGCTTGATTATAAGCTTACTTTTAATCCGATCATTACTGAATTTTGATACGATCACTGGACCACCTTTGTAATGCTTTATGCAAAAATCAGTAATGATATGATTTTTTTCTGATACAAAAAACGTGTTTGATAGACGTGAAATGTTAGCGGGAGAAGAATGGAGATACAAAAATGGTTATTTTATTATCTTCCCCTTGAAGTATTGATCTGAATTATTCCATGGAATGTTAATAATTTTCTATCCTTGTTAGATCATCTTCGAAATTATTATTTCACAAATGATTTTCTATATAAACAGCAGTAGATGTGAAGCCACAAGTATTTTGGAGGCCTGTCAAACAAAAGGCTTAAATTCACTTCAGAGCTTGATTGTAAGCTTAATTTTAATCCGATAATTACTAAATTTTTATAAGATCATTGGAGCACCTTTCGAATGCTTCATGCAAAAATCAGTAATGATGTCATATTTTTCTGATACAAAAACGCGTTTAATAGAGGTGAAATGTTAGCGGAAGAAGAAAGGTTCTCTTACAAAAATAGAAATTACCAGGTGTATACATATGAAACCGGTATTTTTTCAAGAAAAAAACACATTTATTTCAAGAGAATGATAACAAATATTTTATTCAAAGTATGCGCC
>NC_046659.1:31371620-31371942 GCF_010883055.1 Belonocnema kinseyi | reverse complement strand
ACGCCAATTAGCACAAATGGTAAGTTCCGACAGTGCCTACAAGTGTGCCTACTGGCCGCTAGATGGCAATACCGGTTTCATATGTATACACCTGGTACTGTGCTTGACTGTACTAACAAGCCCGTTACTCTCTCGCTTGCCCTCCCGTATTTGCTTTGGTGGAAGAGGGACGCCGATAGTCGCCTATGGCAACATGATCGTGGTCGCTTCATGCCCTGGGAAAAGCAGTTCAAAGGGTCCCAGGCATATGAAACGAGTTGAGATTATTTAAGATGGGTGCATTATGTTTTATACCGTTTGAAGAAAAAAGTGGGCCTGCAGT